>NC_139833.1:8419036-8582255 GCF_963691815.1 Echiichthys vipera
GTTGCAGATGATGAAGTTCGCCTGGGACAACTACAAGCGCTACGCGTGGGGCAAGAATGAGCTGCGGCCTTTGACAAGAAACGGGCATATTGGCAACATGTTTGGTGAGTGTCAGAATGTTGCTCGAAGCTCAAAAAGGTTATGCGGTCCCCCCCAGGACCTGTTAACCTTATTTCTGGAACTATTTTAGAAACAAATAAGGGAGATATTTGCATCATAGTACATTGGAATAATTTGGACAAGCTGATGAAAATTTGATGAAAATTTTGAAGGTGAATGATCTCTCTCAACTTATACTTTACCAGCCTTAAAACATGCGATTTATGAATAGACAAACTTTTGCTGGGCTTTTTTTCAGCGTCACAGAAGAAGGTAAGAACCGGCAAGTTGAGTCTGTGAAAGTTTAAGACACGAGCAAAAAGTAAATTGAGACTGATGATCAACTTCACGTTAGTGAAATTGCTTCCCTCGAGTCGTCTAAGTAAAATAAATATCGGTTTCTCTGGAACTATTGAATAAAAGCATTAAAGTATTCTGCATCAAGCAGCTATGGTATTATGTGAGCACAACAGCTATCGCAAAGAAATTCTTCTAGCCAAGTGAGGAAAAGTGAACAGTGATGCCATCCCTTTACGCTGCATTTAAACCAACCTCTTCGACTGAAAAAATACTTTATTTTTACTGTTTTGTGGGAGATATATTTTCCATAATAAGCCATTTCAAGTTGTTGTGCATAGAGGTGATGTTTTCATCCAGCGAAGACCAAAGGGAAGCATTGTGGGGGACACTAAAGTGGTTACAGTAGCTGCATGCTGCGTGCCACCTGCAGCCAGTTTATTTTTATTTTCTCTAAATGTTTAAACCTTTGTGTTCCTTTTTGTGTTGTGCTTTAATTTGGAGCCTGTTTCGCCCCATTTGGCACTGTTGGTTTACTGCATACAACAATTTTGATATTGACTAATCGTTTAAGCCATTTATTGAGCAAAAAGGTCCCAAATTCTTTGGTTTTTCTTTGGGTTTTGGTCTCCAGATTGCAAAAAAATAACAAACCATTTGAAGATGTCAATTTCGGCACTGGGAGATTATGATCAGTCTCTCCTGGGAAACTTTCATCAGTCAAGACTGATAACAATGGTTTAGCTCACAGTTAAAAGGAGGCAAAAACGGAAACAAAATGTATTTTTCCCCATACACTAACACCCAAAACAAATCATAATGAATGAATTGATATAAAAATCTTCTATTCTTTATATTTTGAGCCGTCAGTTGAAAGGTAACACATCTGTTTTCGCCTCAGTGAGTCTTTGTCACCATATCCTCCTTACCTCTCACTCAGCATGGGAAACCTCACAGCCTGCCAGAGGTGTCTCAGTCTCCAGCAACCTCTAATTGGAGCCAGATCCGGAGGGGTCCTCAGGTCCTCCATGCAGTGGTGCATATCAGTCAGTTCTTGCTGCTGAGCCAGAGAGAAATCCCTTAAAGATGCCTTTAATAAAAGGCGGATCAGCTCTTAATAAGACTTGGAAGGGTACTGTGTTCCATACCTGCGGTCTCCCTCCCTCACTTCTAAAGGGACTGAGGATTATTAAGACGATGATGCAATCTCTCTTGAAAATACGGTTTGTGATCTCTTTGCTGCTCTCATTCTCCCTGAGGTTTCCAAGTTCATGGTTAAGAAGAATCCCTTTGAAGCACTCTCCTTAAACCATATGATAGGTGTTAATTTCAAAGCGACCAATCCGGATTTATTTTCTGATGAAATCTACCAATAAGATTATACACATCCTGATTTTGCCTGAAGTTGAGAGCGGCTTTTTTTTTTTTTAAAAGTTAGAGCATCCGTCCATGACACTGTTATACACTCTTTCAGTGAGTGAGCTGAGTTTAGCAATAACGCAAAGTGCATTTTTGTGATGAAAGGATTTGTAAGTGAATCCATTTGTTTCACTCGTCCTCAGTAGTCAGTTAGACGTATAAAGAGTAAGGTGAATAGAAACCTTGTTCATTGGCGAATACAAGTGAGTGAAGGTTAGAACTAAGCTGCTGGTGAGTTTGAGTTAAAGGAATGAGAGGAGGTGATGGTGCTGATGTTGATGACAAAGTGGCCTTGAATTATCAGTGCTTATGAAGCCCAGGTGTGCCGAAAGAAAGAAAGAAAGAACGAATGAATGAAAGAAAGAAAGAAAGAAATATCAATCAAACACATTTAGTCATTTCAAAGGACCAAGGTGATTTTATGTCCACATAAAATTTGCCTTATAGCCTTGTTTAGAGTAATAACACTTAACAGTTTATATTCCCCACAATTCAGTCCAGCTTTGTTGTCAAATTAATCTAATAAGAATCAACAGAACCTCCTAATTTTGACGTCTTTTATTGACATTCATTTACACAATTCATGCACTAGGAAACACCGTGCATCAGTCAGGAAGACATAGAAAAGGTGTTTATTGTAATACATTTTGTCAATTTAATTGACTTTTTTAATTGGGCAGATATTTTTTTGCAGAAAACCCACTTTGTTGAATGGCATTTTAATTTGCTCTAAACAATAGAGATCTGTTATTTCCTTCTGGTGAGTTATCAGGGCTTACACCACTCGTGATGTACCGCATCATTAGGAAGGAATAACAGCCAAGGACTTTGAAAACTAATGGACTGTACTGTCAATACTAAAAATTGAGGAATGATCGAGATGATGATAGAGTCAGTTGCTGTGATTTGTTAATGTTGAAGCAGCATTAAGCAACATCTGACTGCTGGAGGGCAGAAAGTACACTCCAGACAGACTCTCAGCAATGAGCCTTGATGTCAGCTTATTAAATTGCGATGGCAAACAATCACTATATACCTGTAGTACTTACGATTCCTGTACAAACTCAGCATCTCATTGGCTCTCATTCTCACAAGCGATCCAGCTCATGTTTTTGCCCGTTTGGTCCTCTAAAGCTGGATTTATACAGCGCAGGGGATCCCGCTGTAGGATTCGATTTATAGCTCTGCGTCTGCTTTTACCCAGTGATGTCATCACTGCTGCATTGTACATGATCAGGCTGTATCATTTATTATGTTCCTCACAGTAATTGTTAACTTTGTTACGTTGAGGGATGTTAGGGAGGCTTTGTCTGGTGTGTGTTTCTGAAAAGAAGCAGATTGCCAGGCCTTTTTCAACTTGCTTTATGTTACATCCAATATCAATAATTTCCACAGAAATCGGAAAGTTTTAAGGGAAAACACAACCGGCTCAAGCTGAGTAATCACAGAGCTGCCATGGAGATACTCCACATGGTGTCTCCATAGAAACCTAGTTTCACATGCACAGGCTTCTGAGAAAAACATCTTAGTCTCTTAGTTTTGCTAAATATTTGGATCTACCAGCCACTCATGTACTATACATGAGCTGTCTCCCACTTTGGACGTAGTACATATTAAGCTTGTGTTATATATTAGAGACACACGTAGCACTTGATATGTAGAGCAAAAGTGACTCAACCATGTGGCCCAATAAGTTAAAAACAAAGGTGAAAGCAATAAAACATGCAGTGAAATACAAACTGGTGTATTCAGCACCTTTGCCAATAAGGTCATGTTTACAGCTGCATTTTTCTGTTTGATGTTTGTTTGTCAGCAGGGGTACAGGAAATATCGCTTAAAACTTATCCTATCACTTATTATTATTATTTGTATTATTACAACTGTTATTATTATTATTATTATTATTATTATTATTATTATTATTATCTATCACTTATTACTTATCACAGATAAGTACGATTGGATCAAGTTGAGAGAACGGGCCCTGGCTGAGAGACTTTGTCCATTTTTTTATGCAGTCTATGAATATGGAGCATTTGTGCTGCATTCAAGAGGTGTTGAAATAATAGGCAAGATGAGTTCCCCACTGTGAAAATTGTATTGACATTGAGAGATAGGGCATGCCTCGGCCAAGGTCTGCGTTCTCCGAATGCCCTTCTATTTGTGGTTGTGATCAGCAGTACTAGCATGCTTTTTACATTAGAGGAAATTGTTTGACCCAAAGTAAATATGAGAAAAATTGCTTTGCAACACATTATCCCAGATAAAGAGGTTGGCTCACATTTTTCCAGCCCCGAATAGAGATTCTTTAGCTAGCTTTAGCCTTTGTGTGTGCATGTATGATAGTAATCAATTTGAAAGTGGGTTTTTTTTCCACAGTTGATATCTCACCTTGATACTTTTGAAATAACTCCGCTGTTTAGGCCAAAGGTTTTATCATAATGAAATAGTGCAATCCTGAAGTTCTGGCAGCTAATTGCCATCTTTATCTGTGTAGTGCAGCTAAGCAGTGTACCTTTGATGAAGATCCAGCCGATAATGCGGACAATATAAGCAGGAACAGAATGAGCTATATCGTAGTCCAGTAAATATAGTCCAGTAAAATGTGTGTGTGATTAATCTCATAAGCAAATATATTTCCATTCTGTGTGAAGCCGGCATAATTTTCACTACTCGACCATCCTTGTTTGCTACAAGTAGTATTATCTACAAGTCAAAGGGAGACGAAAAGGGAAAGGGCATCATGCTAGCGACTAAATGTCACATCGTGAAGGGTGGTGCGGGAAGCCAGGTATGAAATTGGATGCTGTGTTCTTTAATTTAATCCCTAGAGTAAACAGAAAGGCGGAAAGATTGGATCTACAGTTAGCGTTAGCGTCAGAAGCTTGTCAATATGCTGAGAGTCACCAGAACATCCCATCTGCTCTACAGTCAAAGAAGCACAACACAAACCACAGCAAAGCAGAGAGAGAGAGAGAGAGAGATGTTTTCCTCTTCTGCTGCAGCTGTACTGTACCTTACCCACTCTTTCTCTGGCACACTTTCACTTTACTATAATCTTCCTCTCAACCCCCCCATTCCTTTCTATTTTTACCGTAATCCCTTTCTTCTTTCATTGGTCCTGACCCTCAAGGCTGAAATCATCTCCCTCTTTATTCTTTCCTCTTAACCAAAGTTGGTTCTGGTAGGCTCTTTCTCTCATTTCCCCTTTGTCATTTAAAATACAGTATGTCTTTAGAGTTTATTAAAAGTTTTTTTTTAGCTTCGGGCAATTAGAAAGAGAAAACTGGGCTTTTTTTTAAAGTACTTTCAGCAATTCTGAGAACTCCCAGAGTGAGGAATAGAAGAGAAATTGGTGGACAAGTTAAAATATGCACATTCATATTCTTTTATTCCTCAAGAAAAAACACATACTTTTTGTCTTGTAAGCATTATGTTAGCATATTTTTTTCAAATACAGTGTAAAGCACTAGAATACCTTGAATATACTGCACAGACGAATTATTAGGTCACCGATTAAATATCAAAGATCATCTGGTAGCTCCACCATGTTTTCCGTTCCCCTTTAATTTCATTAGATGACTTAATGCTCGGGGAATCATGTCAAATATTAAATCTCCTGGAGCATTATGACATTAAGGAGAGCAAAGTGATGAGATCATGGTCCGATTTTAGTGTGCTGTGATTGATGACATTTATCGCATTAGTCTCCAGCTTCAGAAATCATCATTAGTTTTGGTAAAATATGACAGAAATGCATTGACCCAATACCGTAGATGAACCACTGTGACTACACATAAAGTAATATTCTCATAATATAGTAGTATTTTCAGTACCTGAGCAGCAGTGCTGCATGGTGAAAAAGAGACTGAATGTTGTTGTTTTGAAGAGCACTGTAGGGCTCTAGGGCTTTATTTATTAATGACATGCTGACCTCCGTGTTGGAAAAGTCGATCTTCTTTCGAAGAATAAGCAAAGATGTGTTTTTCACAGTTTACAGAATGCTGATGAAATGGGAAATAGGTTAACCTTTGAGCTCTGCAATAGAAATGGTCCACCAGTGCCTACATTGGTATTTTGCTTATTGTGATTCATTTCTTAGAGTATCGTCAAATGCTTCGTATCCCTAAAATCTGTACAACCTAATTGAAAAGGTTTCTTTAGGGTCTTAAAAGTATTAAGAGTTGATACGTTAATTGATATCTGCGCCTCAGGATTTCTGCATATACCCTGGTTATGCAAGTCATTAAACCATACGAATAAAAGCATTGATATGTCAAACAATACAAAATATACAAAACAGGTTTTCATCCAATTTTAAGTAAATACGCAAAACATACTGATCCAAAAGATGTCTACCTGTTAACACATGAACTAAATATTTCTTTACATACTTTAAGTTCTATGAACTTTTTATTTTTTGCTTATTTTTATGAGCTTAGTGTTTAGGCTTTTTGTTTCATCTGCAATTGAAACCGTGGTTTTCCACTGGACGTCGCCTAACGTGATGAGGTCATCGCATGTCACAAAACAACAAAGCCTCAACTTTCTGATGCAAAAATCTAATATCTATAATACTTATCTCCAATTATTCTGGTTTTTATTTGAAAGGGATGTGTTTCTGAGTTCATGCAGGGATTTATTTTCTATTAATACATTCTACCTTAGATGTAAAATCAACTGTGACCCAGATGGATATTGTCTTTGCGAAACCCAGTGTTTACTATCTCAGATTTACATGTATTAATAATGTTAGGGATTAGCTGTAATACTTGGTGCTGATATTATCAGCAGTTTCCACCGTGACTGACATTAACCACTGAAGAAGGTCAATTGGATGATCTGCTGGATGCCTTTGCTTGCTGCTGTTGACTTTCAGCAATAATACGTCTCTAAGTAGAAGATTATTGCTGATATTAAATTTTAAATTGTTTTCTTGAATAACTGCAACTTTAGGGGTCAAAAGGCGGCTGTGGTACATTTGAAATGACAGTCCTGAGTAACTGATTAAAAATTGCTTCCCAGTACAATTAAACAGAAACAAGTAGTGAACGTGACATTGACATTAGAGGTTGACCGAAATGGTTTTTCAAGGGCCGATGCCGATCTTTAGAAATCAGGGCGGCTGATATTGGATTTGTCAGTGGCACCACTGTGCGTTAGTCTTTTCCTGTTTTTGTTTTGGTTTCAGCCTGTCATTTCCCTGCTGTGTTTGATTCCTCTTCTTCTTTGAGTCCCCTTTTTTCTTTTGTTCACATCAGAAGTTTTCTTGTCAGCCAGATCAAGAGAGGTGGGCTTTTGCCATCATGGATCATTTCATATGGAGACAGATGATGGGCACTGAGGTATAACAGGAAGAGGAAAGACACTTTTTGGAGGAAAAGTCACAGCTGGGAGCAAAGGAAGAGGTGGAGATATTCAGGCTCCAGGCTATTGGGAAAGACGTAACTCCCATGTGTTGATATGAAGAGATTTAAAAGAGTGTGGGAAGGTGAAGCAAAGTCATTTTAGGACACTTGTTAACTGCAAGACTTGCAAGCCGAAGCCCCAAGTGCAGTAAATTATTTTCAATGTTTGCCTCCCTCAGCTCTCGCGCCCTATTTTTATGGTGGAGCGCATTAACTAAAAGTGTCGGGAGTATCGGTTCTATATTTCCAGCTTATCTCTGAATGGAGCCGTCAGCCTTGAATTTAAATTATGACGTTAAACACGGACAGTGCATTATCTGTAAGGTAATATACATACAAAGTACTGCAAACTCACGATTCAGCAAAATAAGATGCTGATCCTAATGCTAAAACCCTACTCCAGGGCCAAATGAAGATAAGCAAAGCCAATCAAATATCAGTCTATGGTGGTTTTGATGTCTTTGTTCTGAATCATTATTCCCCTAGTGATATAATTCAATACGTAGATGAGGTATCTTGCTTTTATGTGCATTACTTTCCTTCAACTAACCCAGGCTGTAGCTGGAGAATCACTTTGAGAAGTTTGTATGACTTGTTTGTGTGTTTATTCTACAGCATCCTTGTGCACCCTTTTTTAAGTGCACCATCCACCACCATATAACTGGGAGCAAATCAGGTTGGACAGATTGTTTATGTTATTAATCTTTTATCACCAGTGCCCTCAGCCTGTAAGCGAGGCTGGTTTCTGTGATCTGAAAAGTAATGCGACACAGGAGAGCTGTAGGGTGAAGGAGGATGTTCTGTGGCTCTTGGAAAATATCTGGGACGTGTTATTCTTCTTTTCCCTTTGTTGCCAGTCTGGGAAAAAGGCAGAGTAGGGGTCCCTCAAGTCAATTCAGTCCAGCCATCAAGTCCTTGAAACGTATTTTCTATTCCCTTTTGGCTGCAACAAAGATGTGAATGGGAGAGTTATTGGACTTCTTTGCTAACCTCTTGTAAAGTAGAGGGCTAGACATAAGACTTTCTGAATTAATTGTACAAAAACCTGCGGTCACATACCCCCAGATTAAATACCTTCTTTGTTGCATCATCACACACCGGCAAGAAAGTAATTAAGTATATCCCCCAAAATGCAGAACTATTACTATAATAGGAGTCTAACAGTTGATGCTTACTTGTGGTACTGTAGGTTTCTAAGTTCCTGTGTTACTACGTTTGATACCCAGCCTTAGTTACACATCTTAGGTTTTGGAGAATCACATGCTGTGTAGCATTGTGATCATTAAGAAAAGAATTAGAACTCAGTGTCATCTCTTCTATTTCAGACATACGAGGAGCTCTGAGGAATCTCACACCCATTATGCCCTCTCCAGACCTCCTTTTCTTCCTTCCTCTGACACGACTAATTTTCCATTCTTATTAGAGCTCTCATGTACTATATTACTTTCTACATTCGCTATGAAGTAATAAAAGCCAACCAGTCCCAGAGCCTAATTGGAGGATTAAAGAGATGTTCATGCCTCTGTGAACGACGTCATTACCCTCGTGCCTGCATATGTGGGTCAGTAACTGAAGCACACGGCACATTAAATGCAAAGCCAAAACTACAGTTCAACAGATGCTGGGGACGAGGCTTGTGATTGTGCAGAAAAAAAGAGAGCATTATATTTAAGTGTCACAGCTGCACCTCCCTCACTCCAGAGATTTTTCATCAACAATAGATGTCCTATAGCAGTTAAGGGGATTGGCCACATGCTGCTATTCACGATTGCTATCCACCTCCCTGCCCCGCCACAACAAATGAAAGCTTAGAGGCCTCTTTCTACTCATGGAAAAATGGTTTTCTTTTTTTTTCTAACTTTATCTCCGGATTATATAAATCTTTTTTTTCTTCTTCATTTTGTGCCATCCCCACGCTTTGCCCTCATTTTTCTTTCCCCTCTCCATCCCATACGGTGCAATTAATAAGCTTAAGGTCACTGGGTTTTTTTTGCTGAGAGTTGTCCTAGAATGCAAAATGAGCTAGTGACACAGGCTGAACCCTTCACCTTTGCTCTCATGGCATGTCTGGGGACCATTTAAAACCAGGAGCGTTTATTAGAAAATCCCACGGGCTCTTCAGATGATGTAAAGCACTGCCAGGTGCTCTTACATGATGGAGTAGAGAGGAGGGTTTTGAAAACTTGATTTAGCTTGGATCAATGGCCCAAATGATGAAGCCTTGTGTATTTATTACTTGTCTCTGGGTGGAGGGCCAATATAAAGGTGAAATAAATGTTTTCTAGAACAATTGGAGGTCTTCATGATCATGTGAGCCCCTCCAAGTGTTTTCACCCCTTTTCACTGTCCTACACCATTTTCATTATAATGCCGTAGAGCAAACAAAGCAGAGACTGAGCTTCTAAAGATATCTGCAGAGACAGCACATTAGACTGCTGCTGCTCACAAATGTATGCATACAAACACATGTGCGTATTGCTTTTAGGAGTTCATCTTTTCATTTGCAAACTCCTCTTTGTGTTTTTAAAGGAACATTTTTATTAAAAGCATCCGACTGGCTACCGCTTCTAGTAACAATGTCTGCTCACTTTTCTGCTCACACAGTACTGAAGGCAGAGCAGACAGGTTTTCCCCTCCTTCGCAATTACCTCCCAACAGGGCTTGTGCCTGGTCTTAAAGGGGGGCACTGTGAAGGCTAGAGAGAACAGGGGAGCGAGCGGCATCCTCCCCTGTCATTAGGGTTAAGCGAAAAGCTACCCAAATGGTGCCTGTCACATTAGAGCCACACACAGATTGAAGAGTTGTCACCATCCACCCACTTTCCATTTCTACTCCCTTCATTCCTATATCCCATGGGCTCCATCACGGAGCGGGAGAAATCATCTGTCTCCATAGCGACCACAACCATGTGACAAATCAGGATCGGGGTCTCTGCCCTCTCTCTAGAGAGCGCTATCCATTCAACACTGCCTATTTGATCTGGAACCAATAAGACTAAACTGAAACTGCTAGCAGCAAACGTCAAATATCACCATAATTGTACTGTGGGATGAAAAACATTATTCATCTTGGCAATATAGGGGTGCATGGGGACTGATTTTTACATAGCTTCATGTAACTAAGATAAGTAAGGATGTGATTGGAGGGACCAATGCTAGATTTCTGATGGATACTGTAGATACTGACAGCATATCTTTAAGAATGATGAAGTCCTGATAACAATTTATTAGGATACATTTTCAAACATTAACAAACAGTTTTATGTCTGAAAGCAATGGTAATGGCGCTATAAAACAATTTCCCAACATCCACACCTATAAAGATATATTTGTGGTAATTTCATATGTGTACATTATCATGTGATAGTGCAAGGCGAGTTTGCTGTTTGTAATCTGCTTTGCTACATGGTTGTGTGATATTGAAGGGCTACAAGTCATCACAACCCAACCAACACTTAAGTCATTCATATACACATATAGAGCATCTCAGACCCCACAGATGCCCTCTTTTATGTGTAAGGGAATTTAAAATAATGAGGCTACATATATTATGTATTCTTTTGTTCAAGAGGATAAATAGTTTTTCAGACATATTTGTGAAAACTGCGTTGCTAGGAGACGTGTTGCACTACTGACTGGAGATCTTCATAATGTGTGGATGAAAATTTCCCCAGATTTAAGTAATAAGTCCCCTCACGGTGTTCATCATTTGGGAGGACAAATTGTGTATTTTCTTTCCACCTCAAATGTGGAAACTAGTTATTTGTCATTGGATGCTAATTCTACTCATTAAGTTCATTCAAGTCATCGGCTACATACTCAGCGTGTTGTTTATCCCGCATTACAGAAAGGAGGCTGAGCTTTAAATAATGTAGTCTTTACCAGAGGTAGATTACTGGACAGTTATTTAATCCAATTAATGAACTTTAGTTTACCGGTCTTCTTCCAAGAAGGGACTTGCTTTCTCTTCTGCTCCTCTTTTAAGTTTATATGCAAAGAAGTAAAATTATTACTGGAAACATACTGGAGGTTGGGTAAATATTGTTAACAAGGATTTGGAGGTATATGTTTGGATATATAGGGATTGAGAACAACATTAAAAGCTCAAGAACACAAGGGCCCCTTTAGTTTATTAAGTGAACTCGATGAAACCTTGAGATCACCTTGGAAATATTTCACCCTATCTGCGGCTTCATCCAGGAGCATTTAAGGTGCAGGCAGATGAGAAACCTGACAGCGAGCCTCTGACAATGCACTCTGGGGTTGAACCTGCTGTCAGAGCAGGTTTCATCATGCTCCGTGTAATGACGGTCCTGGCTCTGCAGCTCTGCATCTGCTGGCCCTGAAGAAGCGACAACTGCCTGGAGATCACAGCACACTCAAACTGGGCTCAGTTGTACCAAGAGCTAGCAGGCTAAGCAGGTGACATTGTTATAAAAGCATGGGTTGTGCTCAAATCCTGAGGGGTTTCATAGGGATAAAGTGCTGATGTAGAATGTAAAGCCAGGTAAAATAAAAGCCCCAGAGAAAGGACCAGTTTAGATAACAACAAGGATGTAAAGCGCATCACTTTAACCAATTCATAATTTTCATTGAATCTGGGATCTGATCTGGGGTTTTTCCTTGCTGTAAATTCTTATGTCTCGGAGGTATTGACATGATTTGCCTACTCATCCTCTCAATCCAAACTATCATGGCCTGGTGACGAAAGCAACTTTACAACAGAGCACAGGATCAGAGGACTTGAAAGTGACGCCGTCTTTCATCGTCATCACCACCAAGTTTCTGTTCTTCCCCTCTCTGATAAGGACAAGTTCTCCTCAGTGGGCCCAGAGCGCATCATCAAGCCTCTGCAACGGGATTAAAGCCAAGATGATGAAAAACTGCAAAATGGATGACGAAGCAGGAGGATTATGAGGGATTGCACTCTATTCTACTGAAACGATTCAATCGCTGACTGATGGATAAAAGGGCAAGGGTCAGATTTGCTGTATTTAGATAGAGCCGCAAGCCCCTTCATGTTGTTTTATCCTGGTGTTCTGTACCCTTTGGATCATGTGTTTATGTAATCTGTGATCGGTCTGCAGTGATGTACTGTATTGCCGGAGTCACTCTGATGATGACGTCTCTGAAACCTGAGACATGCTGTTTGATGTGTAGTAATCAGTGTTTGGCAGTTTTAATCACAAGCGTTTCCTGCCAAGCTCTTAAGCTGGTGGCAGTATAAGGGAGCAGATTTAGCTTCATTCACTTATTTTAGAGACTATTAATATACTGTACTTGTTTTTTTTTAGCTCTGCCTCGTCTCTACTCTGTCTGAATATTTCACTAAGCCGAAGAGTCTTGCTATAACCCATCCACCCATCTCCTCATCCAATATCTCTGAAGCTTCCCAGTGTGACTCATCAGACTTCCAGTCTTCTTAATGACAATCCCCAGTTTAAATTCCTCTTAGATCCCTGTCTGCCAAGTGCACAGGACCATTTACTTTTTGTCTCCATGGTCATTCATCATTCACCAGTAGCTCTTCTGATGCTTCCTTTTATGCCCCCATAAAACAGACAGTTGTGTTTACATTTCAGAATACCCCTCCTGGATTCCTGCAGCACTCAGACATGCTGTTGTCCCGCTCCTTCACACATTGGCAGCCCACAGAGCATAAATCTTTGTGTTCATGTGGTGAGTGTTGTACCTTGAAGCGTTAGAACTGGCTCTTCAAAACGTGGCAAATACTTAAAGGAGCAGTTTGTAGGATTCGGGGGGAGGGGGTCTACTGGCAGAAATCGAATACAACATTCATATTCAGGTTTTTATTAGTGTATTATCCCCTGAAACTAAGAATTGTTGTGTTTTCGTTAGCTAGGTACGAGCCCTTCACATCTACACATGCAGCGGATCCTCCTCCGTGGAGTCCGCCATGTTGCACCACTAGATTGCTACAATAGCCCAGAACGGACAAACCTAACACTGGCTCTAGAGAGGAACACTGTGCCTGCAGAAAATATATTTCTCCTGTCATCACTAGACATCCATATCAGATCACTGCCAGGTGAGGCTCAGGTTCTCTGTGGCGACTCTTGACTCAGTGAAGCAAAGGGGGAAGGTGATGGCAGAATGAATAAGTCAAATTGCATGAAATTAATTCCTCCTGCTGGTGTGCCCTGCTGCGCGGTTGGAACTTGCACACTGAGCATGACTGGCTGGGCCACACTTCCGAACTGGTGGGGGTTTGGAGCTGTGAATGCTGCTAACAGCCTCTGGCATCCTGGAAACAGAAGAGGCTGACGATGAAATAAACAGAGGAACGGGTGAAGCAGTGAAATAGGAATTGATATTGAGTAATTTGGACAAGTGTTGCAAGTTGCCTAACTTGCATTCCTCCTGGAAATATTGTTAGAAAGTTTTCATTCATGCTGTAATTGAGTGTGAAATTGCAGGTGAGCAAGCAGCAGTACCTTTCAGTGTACAGGAAAGTGGTCTCTAAATGGACTTTCTACAGATTGATTAGAAAAGTGGAATAGTTCACATCTTTTCCTTAATTGAATCCTTTTTTTTCTTAATAAGTTTTATTTAACCACAAATGCCTGAAAGCTAGGATTATTTCCTGCTGCCTATTAGAAACCTGAAAGAGTTGTACCCTTCTCCAGACCAGTGGTTAGAAGACATGAACCTGATGTACTAAAGAGCAGATATAATAATCTATAGATGTACACACACAGAAATTCCAAACAGTAGGTTGCTGCAGGTTCTTCCTCTACCTTTGAATGCCTGCAGGGCTTCACTAAATGGTGCGAAGCGGCTGCTCTGTTCGGATGGCCGGTTTAATTTCTCCAGCAGACGGGTGCTCTTTGTCAACAGGTTATTACAGCCCTCCTAAATTGGTTGGGCTGCACATTTTTCTGTGCAACTAGTCAGCTCGAAAGCCCCATTCAGATGAGATAAAAGTTGACAAGATGGGATGCAGTGCCTCGTTTGATCTATCGAAGAAATCACAGATAAAGTGGATTGCCTCCAAGGTTGAGACTTCAGACTGAAAAATGAATGCTTTCTCCACCCTAGAATGCTAACCCCTCCTGCGAGAAAGGGTTTTATTAATTTCTCGGAACATTTTTTTTAAATGTGTTTACTTTCTGGATTTAAGTTGGATGACCTTAAAACGGGTTGAATTCTTGCTGCAGCGCCACGGCTGTGTGTCTTTATAAACTGCCTAATCACAGCCTCTAGCTTTAGCTGTCAGCTCCAATCAGGTTTTGTGGGTTGACAGAGCATCAGATGTATGATCCCCCCTTTCATACTGTGCTACGTGTCTGTTGATCAATGCAAGAGAGGCATTTGGGTGAGGGAGGAGGCGAGGGGTTCGATAACACTGTGTGCGGTGTGTAATCTCATCTGTGAGGCTGTCATATCAGACAGGGCTGCTGCACTGACACGTCACGCTCTCCCAGAGTGGCAAATTAGATCGCTGCAATTAGATTGACGTGTGTACCGCTCAAAGTCTGGCGCCTTTCTAATCATGTCCGGACAGTGTGCATTTTGCATTTGTTTGCGATTAGATTAATGTGTGCACAGGTGTCTTGATTGGCTCTTTAGTCTTCTGACACTTTGATAGTTTATTGATACACCCGTTGTAAAAGCCAGTCATCTCATATTTAAACCTATTTCCATAGTGTAAAACATTCAATATGTGTAGTGGCATGTTCCTCTTAGGGATGTTGGGATTCATCGATTTTGCCATAACTGCGGTTACATAACGTCATCGTTTCATAACCGTGAGAACTGTAGTAGCAACAATATCTGTGGTGTTCTGATATCTGCATTATTACAGTACGTGTCTGTGTGCGCCCGTTTCCATGTTTTGTGTGAAAGTCGTCACCCATCTGAAGCACTGAGAAGAAGAGCTGTAAAAATATCAGTTGAAATGACATTGAAGCATTTTATCCACCAAAAAAGAGCCCAAATCGGGAGCATTTTGGATATCTACAAAATGACAGGGAAGAGTTGAAAAAGATGGATACCCAATTTCCAAAGCGTGCCATCTAAAAGTAACTACAAAGGATCCAACACTTTAACTGACATGTTTTATGTGCATGACACGGCCAAGAGAAAACGTGTGTGTCTTTTTCTTTCCATAATGTGAAATAATAAATCCCCTGATTAAAAATCAACATGAAATTGAAATTTCCTCTAATTGCGGTATCAAAATCTCATGAAGTCCAGTTTCCAGATTCTTTAAACTTCTTTTAAACTCTGCAACATTAACTGGGCTTTGCCTTTTGCCTCGCAATGCCACAGTCATAGATGCTGTCGCCTTCATTTTGACTGATTTACTTTCGCTTTTAACAAAAACAATGCAAAACAAATGGAAAAATGGCTGAGCGTAATGTGAGGTCAAAGCCCAATGCTACACACATTTCTTACATGCTTGATCCAGCAAACTCTATTTCACTGAGTCTCATCTGAGTTACCATACCAGATGATTTCATAAAAAAATGAATTGTTCTTAATTAATAAATTATAAGAAAAATAACAATCTCTGTTGCAACTAACACAAAGTTCGACATAGAGCAATGCTTTGGAGGCAGTGGAATAACAAATAGATTAAATTCAGCTATCCTTAAAGCTTGATGCATCATAATACATTTCAGTACCTCAGAAGTCATTGAGAGGTTGACACTGTCTCCTTTTGACTAGTATTCATTAGCTGCCTGGTGTAACATGCAGCTCCAAAATAAAGGATCCCTTCCATATGTGAGCCTCTAGCTCAGTCGCCTCCTTCTCTGCAGGCCTTATACTGGAACAAATACATTTTTTTACTCTAGCTCTAATGTGCCTTGATCTATCAGTCATCTGCCTCTTCCTTTGTCTTGCAAAGAAAGTGCTATCTGCTATCTTCGTGCCTTTCCATCTGCACTGAATGGCTTCAAGCACCATTACATGTAGATGCAAGTCTTTTTAGGGGGCAGTTTGTATCTGTGATTACTATAATGGCGAAAATGGAGCGAGAGAGGGGGGTAGAAAGGGTCTTTAGAGTTAGACAGGGTGCAATCAGGACTGGTTGCCTCTAATTTTGTCCATGGGGTGCTTTATTGAGGGGAAATGAGTGTAGCAGTGAGATTTATATGAACACAGTACTGGTAGCCATGGCAGCAAGGCAGTCATACAGATAAATCCACAGAACAAGGAAGGATTTCACTTACATTTCAAGACAGTACTGACAGGGTTCATTTTTTTTTTTTTAATGGAGGAAGTGGAAATAGCTAATAATCATTTACTGAGACGTTGGGCACTACAGGCAAATTGATAAAATAACAGAAAACTGAGGATTTCACTTTTGCATGAAGAGTACGATCCACAAAATGTAGTAAAAGGACATTGTGATCGTTTTCTCGACTTGTTTTCAAGTTCAAGAATGAATTTGAACCCAAATAAATGAAACTACAATTCCATAACAACAGGAAAAACTCCACATCCGCACATGTCAACCATGTGATAGGATCAAAAGCTAAGCCAATGAGATTGAGTCTGTTTTTAACTAGAAAAGAAGATATTAAAATGTACTTTGAGGGAAGACAGGAATGATAAATGGGTCAAGTTTATATTGATGATTATATGGAGGAACTTTCAATTTTCCGCATATCATTTCCTACTTTTCCTGAAGTTATATGTCAGTGGTCAAGCAGCCTGTGTCTGGTGTGTTTTTTCAGCCACTTCACTGAGAGCTGGACTGTCTGCTGAGCCATCCCACCACCCCTCTTCATCTTCCACTGCTCCTGTCTGGACAGGGGCGCTACATCAATGTCTCACATACAACACATCTATGAATATTCCTTGAAGCAGCTTTCCTTTGCCTTGTGATTTAAACAATGCTTCTCAGTAAATAGACTTCTCCAAACACCTCTGTCTTCTGGCCTGTCAGCTGCTCTCTTTAGACAGCTTATTCTCGAGTATTTCTCAAAGGTTGATTGGAGAATGTGAAATGCGCTCCAATTTGTCCTGTGTAAAGAGGACAAATTGTGCAGCCTTGATTGAAAGCGAGGATTCAATTGAACATGTGTAATGAGCCCCATGTATGCAACCTTGTTCTGTGAAATAACTGGTAGAGCAGTCTTTACATTGATAATCAGTAGGATTAGTTTCCCCCTTTTACATCTTGTTGCAAGGATTGGAAAGGATCTGTAAGCAAGGATCTTATATATGCAGCTGCAGAAGAAGGTCTTAGTGCCAGTTCCCTCTGATAGTGACACTGTCAGTTTCTGCTGGCTTATCTTTGCACGGATGCCAAGCTGTTTGGGCCCTGCAGTCAGAACTACTTTGGGTTTTATCGGGATGCCTACAAACACAAGCAGCTGAAATTGTAAATAGACAATGGACAAATCTGTGTTGAAGCCCAAGTAAACCAATTTGCTTTACTTCAATGGCATCTCACTTGTACACCTGCACAATAAGACTATGTAATGTTGGTAAAGATCCTCAATAATTTGTTGCATGTAAGTGCAATTAAAATGAAGGTTATAATCTCAAAAACATAAACTTTTCAACCAAATTTAGCCCAGATTTTAAGCAGCCAGGCATCTTTTCACCTGCAAATCAGCCGCACCAACAATCCACTTTGTGCCCCAAAATCTGCAATAAAATCAAATCTGTGTCCAACTTCTCCAATTTCAGGGGTGTGTAGGATTTAGCATCTAGCAGTGAGGTTGAAGACTGAAACTAACTGAAATGTGCCAAATGTGTAGGAAAACTACTGTGGCCAACACCAAGTGCCCTCCTTAGAGCAATTGTTTAGTTAGTTTATTCTGGGCTACTGTAGAAACAAGACAGTGCAACATATGGACAAAGACTCTGTGGATTAGGACCTCTATGTAGATATGATCTGCTCATTCCAAGCTAACAAAAACACGATTCTTGTTTACAGGTGATTACACACTAAAGAAAACATACTTTTTAATACTATAACCAATCTCTGCCAATAGATCCCCCTAAATCGTACACATTTGACCTTTAAATTATGTCGTCAAATGATTCTACTTGATTACAGATCAGTCATTTTCTGCCTTATTTATAATGTGGGAGGGAGTTAGACCACTCTCCCAGACTGTACTGTGGAGGTCAGACAAAAACAAAACAAAAGTCCACAATACTGTTTACTGAGACTGAATAACTTCCACATTCAAATGTGGATCAGTCCTCCAAATTAATCAAGGGAAATATATTCTTATAAACCACCCCTGCAGAGTGACGCATTGAAGTGTTTTGTGATTTGACAGCACAGTTGGCAGGACAACTGTATTTGTCTTTGCCTTTCCAAAACAAGTCACTGTTTCAGTAAATGTTTTATGTTGTGAAAATGCTGTGGTTAGGGGGGCGTTAGGTTAGACACCAACCGGGAAAGATCGTGTTTTGGGTTAGAATTACAACTTGGTTCGACAAAGGTGTCGTCATGGTTACAATAATAACCTCTTGGTGAACATTAGGGAATGATTGTGGTCATGGTTACAAGACACCAATGTTTAAATATACATGAGTTGTTAGAGCACATCGCGTTGATCACCCCCCCCCCCCCACCACCACCACCACCATCACCTTTTATTGATTATTCTTGATTTATCTGACATCTGCTCCTTGAGGAAACTGAATCACACGGTTAGCATTCAAGCCTTTTCTTAAGAGGCTATCTTGATTGATGGACATGATATTTCTCTCATTCCGTTTCTCCCTTACCTTTTTCATGTTCAGCTCTCTAATCCCGCTTAATCCCACTCCCTCTAAACTCTCTTTATTCTCCCCCACCGTTGCTCTGTTGGTGCTCTCCATCAAAAGTCCAGTCACCTACCAAGTCATCTCCTTAGTGCACTTTATCTGCACTGCTATCCGCGTGCCTCGAATAGCAAACAGCTGGATATCGTTAACATCACACAGACACACCGGCTCGCTAACCCTGTTTCTCTGGTGCCAGGTAGCATTAGCGCTAACAAGATGCTCATTGCCCTGGCGATTGCTAATTGGATACAAGCAGCCACTAGTAATAGGGCACAGTGTAATTAATGGGCATCCCAGCATCTGCATGAATCATATTTGCTTTTACAACATTAACAAGTTGACTTATTGACCACACGCTTCATATTTTATTCTTTTGTCTGTTTGTGTCATGAGTCACAATCCAAATGAGAAATGCATAGCTCTGATATAACTGCTGTTTTCCCATGGTGTATTAAAACACTCCATCTCTGCAATAGTATGATTTTTATCTGGTTAACGTAATTGCATCTTTAATGTATGTAGTCAGTGGATTTAATAATGAACATCAGATGGCGATTCAGGGATATCCGCATATATTTTCCATGCACCTCGCACAGTATATGGTGGTTGAATTAAATTAGAGCAGAAAGGATGCCTCAGAACTATCGCCTGAAGGATAAGATAAAGGAGTGGTTTATATTTGCAGTGTGAGTGTATCTATACATGTGTGTACATTTAAAGAAAAAGAGATGGAGAAAAGCGTGAGGCCAGCGATATCACAACACACAAAAAGACTGCTGTAAATGATTGATCATATGGACTCTGGTCGTCTCATGTAACACCCCCCACCAACCCCCGACCGACACTGACTGGCCTGTGACAGCCATGATGAATGAATCTCACTAATGGCTTTTCATGTACTCTGCATGCCTACACACGCACACACACACGCGCACACACACACTCACACCCACACACAGACACGTACATATCGCTCATTATTGTGCACTCTTCTCCCGTGCACATACATACAAGCATGTGCACACTTAATTTCTACATTGTAACATTGATGCTCAAAGGGCATGCATGACCGCAGCAGCAAGAATGTGATTAATCCAAACGAATGTACCGAGCTTGTGTTTGACACGACTTAGGTAATGGTGTTAATATTGGGTCATTACGGTTTTCCGTCCTTTCTGCTAAACTCTGAGCTCCAGTCCAGACAGGGCCTTTGCCCTATAATCCAGCCTTCATTTGTAGATTGAAAAATGAAGGATTTGTGGATTTGCATTATTTATTGAGCTGATACTTTAACTGTTTATATCCTGTATCTTTAATAGTAAATGATGAGTAAACCTAGGAGTATAGCTAACAGGATACATCATTCCTTATTCTTATCGGTTAAATCTACGGATGCTAATTTGGACTTTTTTACAGCAGATACATGTCTCCGCCTGTGTCAGTGGCAGAAGTCGCTGCGGAACTGAGTATTGGAGTTATGCCCAAATGTGTTATGACACGATACAACGCGCCATCCGGCAGATTTTTGATGATCTGTTCCATGGCAACATCTGCCATTGACAAAAGCCAAACACCGTTCATCTAAACACAATGCCCACATTGCCGTTACACAGATCTGGATTAAAATTATTATAGTATCTCTTTAAGCTTTGTATTTACGTTGAATTTTTTTTATATTAATATTTTTGTTTAACTAATAGTATAAATTATTCTTATTATTCAGCGGTCAGTCATTAACATCCATAAACATTGGGTTTATTTAGTTTTAAGCCTTACAAGTCATTACATATTACGCTAAATGCATTATGGATTCATTAGAATGCATAGAGAGATCCTAATGCTTGACATATTTGTCAATATTTATAAATACACAATAGGACACACCTATTGCCCCAGCCTTCAGAGGATCTCAGGGCTCCTTTCATTCGTAGCAAAGGGACTCAGAAATAAATAGGGTCTGAGACCATGGAAGCTGAAGGAGAACACCATGATGGATTGATCCGCTGCGTCTGTCCTCTGAGTCAATCAATCATCTTAGCTTCTGTGCTGTTTTCAATAAGAATTTGCCACACTCTGCTGCTTTCCCTGCAGCCAGAGCCAGAGCTACCTCTGGGGGTAGATAACCGTGTGCATTTCGATATCTGAACACACCCTTATTCTCAGTTGTCACCATCACTATTTGTCATCGAATAGAGATGAGGCTGCTCTAGCAAACTAAGAAAATCTCCTTTCCCACATAATAGTGTCAAAGCTTGAGTTACATCAGAAAATGTGCTTTATTTCCTTCCTCTGTGACATGTTTCTGATATGATCCACCAGCATACTGTACTGTACATCTGCAACTACATACAATACGTACTAGAACATAGCTGACAGCCTTGGCAGATGGTCCTCTAGAGTTATGCAGACTACATGTGTCTTCCTTCAGGCTAGCACTGCCCTCTCGCTGACAATATGAGGTGAACTACCAGCAGTAAAACTACAGCAGATGAGCTTTCAAAGGGTGGGCAACCTTGTCAGGGCTGCAAGCTTGCTATGGGGCACTGTAACAAAATAAGAGAAAGCTAATGAGAATAAATTACTTTTTACTTGGAAGCACAGAAGGCAGCGAACTGTGTTTCTCTGCCTCTGAGACTATTAATAGCACAGGATTTGTGGCCTAAGCATATGGCACGCATCATCCAGTTGAGCCAAGTCATTGATCCCTGCCCCATGTGCCCTTAAGCATCCAGGCTAACCTTAACAACTAATCCATGAAGCTATGGAGATGAGGTAAAAGGTCAGTGGCCACAACACTACGTACAGAGTGTAGAGTGGATACTGATACAGAATGAAAATCCTTGTGTGGAGTAGTTCATGGAAACAGAATTAGGAAAACCTGTTGACAGAAAAGGAGTTTTAGTTAATTTAATTATTTTAGAAAAGAAATTGATTAGATAACAGACAAAAAAGTATTCAACAACTTATTATTTTCTGTTTTGGGGTTTAACAGTGTGAAAACAGCAGCAAAGGCAGAATAATTACTCGTTTGAGACCTTTTCCAGCTCCTTTAAAGTACGGATTTGCTTATTTGCTTTTTTTCAGTTTGAAATATCTGTTGCTTTTGGACATATGGTTGATAAACAAGCAAGGTAAAGGCTGGGCTTTGGGAACTAGAGGTTCGAATTTTTCACCATTTTATGATTTTAATGTTTAAGATGCACCATGCCTTAATTGCATGCAATTGACCGACTGCCATGTTGCTTTGACATTCTCTGTTCTTACTCATTCACAGAATATGTTGTGTATGCCCCCTACAGACTCCCACACTGTTACTCGTTTCCTCAGAGACTTCTCTGGTTTTACCCTTTTCTGGCCCTGAGGAGGTGTCGTACAGACAACTCCTCATTTCAACTTTGTGAATCAGCTGTTCTTTGTGTCTTGCAGCATTTTCAACACGCCCAACAGGAATGAATAGAAATGAGGCGTTGGAATAAAGCTCACAATGGGCCAGTTAGGATATTCTTTTTTTAAAGCTGACACCACATTTTTTTAGGATACGCTGTCAACAATTAACCCATAAAACAAAAAAAAACTGAAACAATAAAACAGATAAATGTAGTGGAGTAAAAAGTAGAATATTTCCACTGATTTGTAGTGGAGTAGAAGTCTAAAGTAGCATGTAAATAAAATACTCAAGTAAAGGGCAAGAGCCTCAAACTTGTACTTTAGTCCAATAATTGAGTGAAAACCTCTGGTTAACAGGTTTGTTAATTTAAGGGCGCACTCACACTGTCCTTCCGCACCGGGCAAAAAACGTTTTTTCAGCTAAAGCCTAGTGCGAGAGAGGTGGGCTTTTTTAGAGCGCATTTGCACATGTACGAGCACGAGCGCGCGCACGTGTACGAGCACATGCCTAAGGCGGTTCTGACGTAATTTATGTGCGCCTGTTCAGACATAGAAAATAGAAGGACGGACCATGCGCGGACATTTAACAACAACAATGGCGGCAAAAGGTTCACGTTGGTGTGATGGAGGTGGAGTGTTTACTGCAGATTTGGTCGATGAAAATATTCAAAAACAGTCGACAAGACGCACAAAAACTCTGAGGTCTATGGAAAGATTTGTAAACAAAGCGACGCATCGCGATGACGTCAATCAATGCGTGTGACGACGGCGTGATGACGTATGGACAGCGAGAAGCATTTGCGCGGGGGGAAAGGGAGGGGGGACAAGTACCCTAAAGCCCGGGGCGCGGTGCGGAAGGACAGTGTGAGTGCGCCCTTATAAGGATAGATTTTTGACAAGCGTGTTGCTCCTTGAGGCCAATTACTACTATTTACATTGATAAAATAAAGACAACATACAGTATGTACTCCTATGTCGCTTCATTGTTTTACAATATCCATTAATGTGATGCTCATATTTTACCCGTCCCTCTTTTTGGATGATTTTCGTCCACCGGAATAGCCCTGCCCTAAGGTATGGTTATCATCTGCATATTTGAGCTTTAAAACTGACTCCTGATAAAAACTGAAGACTTTGATGTGCCCCGTTGCTGTGTGGTTGCATCAGATCAACCGAGCCATCTACTGTAAGATACATTATTCTCAGAAATCAACATGAAGACCTTTTTCATCACTTCTCTCATTTAACCAGCTCAGCTTCCATGCATTTCTTTTCTCCAGTAATCTACAATTTGAGCCCCCGAGCAGTTTGATTCACCGTCTATTTAGTCACAGCTTCACAGTTTCTTGTTATTAAACTTCCAAACCCCAATTTGTCCTAAAACTCTCTTACACTGTTTCATTAAGGATAATGCTTATTTTTCCTTTGTGCCAAGCTGTCTCTGGGAGGTTCGGCTGCATTTGCATAATATTTGGTCATATGAGAAGGAAAATAGGCCATGCAATCTCTCGTAAGGCCACCAGCATGGAATAAACACCCCTTAGCATTTCTCATTTAGTTTGTGAAAAGAAATGAATAGCGTCAAATGAGATTCATAAAGACAGACACTCATGCACACAGTGTAACTGTACACACACAGATTTTACACACTACTACTAGAGTGCGGCATTTACACACACAGTTAATAAAGAGAACACATGCACCGAGCGTAATTCAGGAACAGCTGCTAAATGTCTGCTATAATCAATGAGTATCAGTTCTTTTTTCCCCTCCAGTGGTTGATTTCTAAATGACTCGACTTTCATGTTACGGTACAGTGACTGATGCTTTCTAGCTGAAGCTTTTAATCTCGCAGAGAAGATGCTTTTCATCTGAGCCGCACAAAGTCGTTTTAGTGTTTTCATTCAGCATCACTGCAGCACTTACAGAAGCTCAGCGTGTACTCTTATGATGTGTCATTTTTATTATAGATGCTGTCAGGTTACAGTTGCTAATCACCACATTAAAGGTTCGGGGTTAAATCTGACTACTTATCTACCTTATGTAAAAGTCAAGTAACTAATGAATTGTCAGATATTCATTGCACTCAGCACTTTATTTCCTTTTAAAAGTCTTAGCAAAAAAACAAAAACTCTCCTCGATTTGACATATTTCATATAAACCCAAATCTGGTCTTCTACAAAGAAACACCATCTGGGTGGATTCTTTCACCACCTCAGGGATTAGTGATTGAAATACTGTAGCTTTGCTTCACTGTGATGAACCGATAAAACAAAGGCAGAAAAACAAAAGATGCTGCTAGCACTTTATCATTTTGCAACTTTCTTAGACCAAAAGACATGAGAGCATGTTGTGAAAAGTTTGACAAGTGATCTCTGTGTCTTCCCAAAAGTTACTTTAATTTTACCTCGCACCCCCTGCCTTAAAATTGTAAAACTTTATTTTAACCTCTGCTGTTCTTCATAGGTGAAATTCATGTTTTTCATGTGAAATGTTGAGAAACCATGCATTGGAATTAGGGCTGCCCCGTCTTACAGATCAGTCAACTAATGGTGGTTCTTTGTCGCCTAACATTTCTTTAGTTGATTGAGTGTGTATGCTTTTTTCATGCTGAATGACTAATATCCAAAATACGTATGAGCCCATCCCTGGTATTATATATTTAAAGTAGGGTATTTGCATGATTATTTGCCCTCGTGCCCTCAAACATTATATGAATTCCTTACATGTGAGATGTGTCTTCAAGTTATATTAAATGTGAAATTGATGTCCTCACAGATGATGTCTTTAAAATCATATCTGAAAATCACATGTTATGGTACATTATGTGAATTTATGAGGTCACAATTTTGAAAACCAGATTCAGTTGTTGACAGATTCAATAATTAACACTTCAGATGTCCATAGATTTCCTGCAGTTACATTACAGTGACTTATAAACCATCTATTAAAAGTGCAGTAGGTAAATATGTAAAAAAAATTTAAGTCAGGGTGAGAGCTCGCTCTACAGCTCTCTCTCCCCCCTCTCTGTCCTGAGCCAACAGGAACGCTCTCCCTGAAATTACCTGTGATTAGCCAGTCTCCTGTCACGGGCTAGATTTTCTAAAGCCTGAAAACAGAGCCAAGAGGGAGGTGTATGAGTCTATTTTTGTCTCAGAACACATGAATTACAGTATGATGAAGATTATTATAGATTTTTTGACCCACATCACCAAAAATAAACTGCCTACCCCAGGTTTAGGTGTTTATAAACAACTTGATTTACATTTTTTTATTTATATATATTAATTTATATATTTATAAACCTGTTGAGTTTCTGTTTGAGCAGGCACTAAATGAATTCCCTTTTGCATGTTGCAGGTGGCCTGAGAGGAGCCTCCATCATTGACTCACTGGACACACTATATATCATGGGACTGATGGAAGAATACAACGATGCCAAGGAGTGGGTGCAGACCAGCCTGGACCTGAACTCTGTAAGAAACTCATTTTTCTGCCCCTTATTTTTGTCATTTAGTCTGAACTCACTTTAAAGTGTCGAGGGTAACTATTGCATTAACATAATGACATTTTCAGCAGTTGCCTTGCGTGCTAGATCGATTTGAAGCAGCCCTATTGTGCTTTAAAACCAACATTGTGCCCACTGAGTTTGACAGTTTTCCAAAGCTCAGGACATTCCAGCAGGAATCAAAAGCTTCCTGTGTGGCCAGCGGCCACGCCGCGTTACCGTCTGATGGGATTCTCTGCCTCTGTGAAAGATCTCTGCGGGGCAGAAAATGTGGTAAATAAAAGGAAAGAGAGGAGAGGAGGTGTCAAAGGGATGTTTTTTTAGATAAAATAAATTGAGGGAGAAAAGAGGCTAAAAAGACACCACGGCTCTTTCATTGAGCGAGTCTGTAATGACAGGGTCGGGAACAACTGGGGGTTGCCAGTTCTAATATCATGTTGGGTTTGAGTGGAAGCTGGATAGAGCGCCAACCAGGACAGGTTTTGTGTGGTTTGCTGCTAACAGTTAAGTGCTAGTTTGTCAATGGTTTTGTTAATGAGAGAGGTCATTTGCGGGCCACCTCACAGTCATGTTTTTCACCAGTTGTCATAAACTGTGGTTTATTTCATGGCGTGTAATTACACAAATCTTACAAACGCCACTTTGTCATTATGACTGTCAACGTCGTACTGTAGACGCGATGCAATAATTACACCAATTCACTGCCTGTTATGACAAGGACTCAGATGCCTCTACTTTGTAAAGATTTGTTTGCTGACACAGTTTGCCTCAATTAAGAATTTTAAAACACTTATTTCCTTCTTTTTGTAAAGAAAACACTTCTGACTGTATTTGACACGTGTGGCATAGTGCTCATGATGCCCCCAGTACTTTTGAACAGCACACCTTTGTGTGGGAATAGATATTATCAGGCCAACAGCACGCATTTTAATTCCACTGGAGAGCAGCCCCCATACATAATCAGGGCTAAAACACACTAACAGTGTGTTTATGATGTGCTTTTATCTCGTGGGGCTCAGCACCATCTTGATCACTGCCAATTTTGAGGCTATAAAGAATCCACAGTTAGCGTTCATTTCACCCACACATCAAAGGAAACCTTCAGTTTTCAGCTTCTATGCTTTACACTCATGGCACACACACACTCCCACAGATACAAATGCATAGTAAAAGGCAGACATGGGGAGAGGCCTGACACTCACACATAGACACACAGCCTCCCTGCAGCCGGTCAGCCCCTGTGAATGCAGATGACTGTTAACTTTGAGAGGAGCTGTAGCTGCTGGCGGTGGTGTGTCAGCCCTCACAGCCTCTGAGTCGGCATCATTCAGCAATGGCAGCCGCTGACACTCTCACCAATCATAAAGACAACAAAAACAGATTTACTCTTCACCATGCACTTTGTCTGTCAACCCCACTCCCTGGGGGTCACATCCACGAGGCTGCTACTCTGTCTCCCCTGGGACACTAAGACATGATTTATAAGTGACAATTAAGTTTAATCCTCCAAATAATTAGCATATGCTGGTGGAGGGGCTGTTTTCTGTCTTTAAAGACATGAATCAATGTCAGATTTAAAAAAAATTCCAATAACGACATCTTAGCGCAGTGGCCAAGTGTGAGCTTCTCTCGTCTTTTCTGAAAAAATAAATCAGCGAGTTTTACAGGAATCCAGGCCTATTCGTCTATGTTTATGAATATGGTATGGCAGCTTTTTGCCAGAATGGTAAGTGGAGTCTTGATTGATTTGGGTAAAATGGGGAGAGAAGGAGAGAGATGTGAGGCTTCGTTACACACTGACACACACAGACACACAAACACACACACACCTTCACATCTACTGTACACAGAAGTGGTGTTTTTAATATCAAACAACTGCAACACCTCAGAGAGTCTACAGCACACTTGACAAACATTTATGTGTCGCAGGATATTATCATTTTGATACTGAACTACCTTGTGCAGTCTGGACATCTACACGTCTGTGTCAGAGAGGAAAAACTCACTGGCTCAGTATACAGATTGTCAGATGCACTTGGTTCACCAAGCTTTGCCAAGAGCCTGAGGGAATTTTCTGCTGTTCTGATTTTATCAAAGTACCACTTAAGGAAATGCATCCAATATGAGAGCATCTACCAGGAAAATGTGGCACTCAATAATATAGTATAATATAAGAGTCAGTAGTATTTTCCTTTATTTTAAAACCCAAATTACCCAATTTTATTTTTGTTTTTTTTATAGAAAGGGGTTTGACTTTTACTTTTTCTAATAATATTGTATATTATTTATTATAGTTGGATGATTAAAATGTGTGTGTACAATGTCTTTTGTTGAACTACCCCACCAGCCAAGCTTCAAGTTGTTGCAGATTCTTTAAATCTTTTTGGTTAAATGAATTGTAACACAATTCATGCATTTCCCACTTGAAGTTTCTTATGCGGTGATTTTACCTCTTATGTCTTTGGGTCAGTGCTCAGTTGTGCACAAGAGGCCTTGTCTGTGACAGGTCCTCATTGTCAAATTTAGGTCCTCGTACTAACCGATTGACCTTATTTTTTTCTGGGGATTTGAATGTATTATTATGAATATTCCCACCAGATATGGATGAGGCTTCCAACGGGTAAAACAACAACAAAATCAATTACATCTCTAAATGTGTAGTTCATGTTCACAGCTTACTTGGTGCACACAAAGGGAATAAACAACACCTAGTCAACCAAAAACCTCCAGTGGGGATTTTAGTTTACGCTAATCTGTTAATTCATCTAATGTTTCTCACTTTCGTCCACTTGAGTGATGCCTGCTGCTTGTACTGTGCTCCACAGAATAACTTTGGATCCAGCCAAAAGTGTGTTTGTAAATATGAAGTTGGATCATAGAAACTTTTCTTATTGTCTTGGCAATGTAGGAAAACCATTGAGTACATTGTTTAGTTATTACGTAATAAATCAATCTGGTGTTTGTGCGGTCTTTTCCCAGGAAGGTATGGCAGCATTATCCAACTTCTTTTCATATAATGTCATATTGTTTCTATGTCTAGTTATAGAAAGGCCAGAAAAATAAAGAAAGAAGAATTTTCATGCAGTACACTGCAGCTTTTTCGATTTATCTGCTAAGGCCTGCCTGTCATTTAGAGCTTGGCACAGACTTTCTATTACTTGTTAGCAGTAAAACAAGAACAGCATTACAGAAGTACAAATATGACAGAATGTGCAGCATGTTTCAGTCTCACTTCTCCTACCAGGAGGCTCACACATCAGCAGCTTTCACACAACTTGTTCTATCCGCGGGAATGAAACCAAACACTGTCATTTAGATTTCAACTAATGGGTTTAAGAAAGGCAGGAGCAACAGATTTAAAACTCTGTGCCAAATGAACAAATTACATTCTTTGAAATGTGTCTTGACCATATGATTCTAAAACAAACAACAAGCTTGTGATGCAGATCCTGACGAGCTGCTCGACAGACAGACTGGTCCATTCTGGCGGCAGAGCCAATTATGAAGACCAAAGAAGCTTCAGAATGTTTCAGGCTGTGCTAGCTTTTGGCACATTTTTCCACAAGCTGTTGTTGCGTAAGGCTTGAAGAAGTAGACTGCATTTTTGCAGTCAGTTAGCATTGTAGAGGTTCCTGAGGGCGCACTCACACTGTCCGCCCGTACCGTGCCCCAGGCTTTAGGGTTCTTGTCCCTCGTACATGTGCAAACACGCTCTACAAAAGCCCACCTCTCTCAACCGTGGACGGCCAGTTGGCCGCAGCTAGGCGGGGAGCGGTTGGACTCACACTGGTCAAACGAACTAGGCTTTACCCGTAAAGCCTGTTTGGGCACGGTACGGAAGGACAGTGTGAGTGCGCCCTGAGTCTGACATGCTATATGATGCTCCCTTAGGAGAATCATCTATGAACAGTTTGTCTCAGTGCTGTGGTTGAGCACACATTCTCTGGCTGGTCGTCAGACCTTGTTCTAGTTTAAAGGATAGTAACAAAAAGTGATTAATGAGGACTTCAATATTGGATTGTATTCCCTGATGTCGCCTCCTTTAAACTCCCTTCCTCTTTCTCCTCCTCATCAACTTCAACTCTCTCCATATCAATTATTGTCAGGTCCGGCACATTTCTCCCATCATCAGGAGATAGATTAGATTACGGTGCAATAGAAAAGCACAATGGGAGCAGATCACGCTGATCATTTTAATCAAACCTCTCCTCTTTAGGGGCTTTCATCTATTTTCTTCCATTCTCTTATCATTTAAACGTACATAAGCTCTGTGAAATATCCCATCAGGGTGTTATCAATGGTTTATTGATGGATATGGTTTCTGCAAATGGAGTTGTTATTTTGATCCAAACTCAGTATTTGTTCTCTACGTTTGTGTTATTGAGGTTTTATTGGATTTAAAGAGGTAAAAATGGGTTCAAAGTAATAACAGACAGTAGAAAACATCCACTGAGGAAGAGGACAAAACACACATTACCTGGATTGTTAAAGGTCATGGACTTCTGAGATGACATACGCTTTATGAAGTAGGAAACAACAGCACAAGGGAACAAATTATACCAATCTTGACCATTATTTTTATCCCACAGCACTACAGATTGCTATTATCGGCTGCCATTTTTAGACATTTCAGTCACTCATAGACGTAACGATGCAACTGTCATTTATTAGCTACCCAGGAAGTCTCTCAGCAGTGCTTTTTGGTTTATTATAAGAAACATTTTCAGGAAGATATGAAACAGTATGTTCTTTTCAGTGTCGTAAGAAAATCTGTTTTGTCAGAAGTAGTGAGCACACAGATTGACATCTGGGAGGTTAATATCAAGTGGTTTGAACAGGTTTTGGTGTTGACACAGTTAGTCAATGATCGTTAGTCCAATTAGAACTGACAGCGTCTTGTAAGCAGTGCTATTCTATCGACCTGTCTTTGGGTCCTGGGATGTTGATCCAGCAAAACAAGTCATTTGAATATGACAACTTTAGGAAATTATGAAAGACACTTTTTTAATTTATTATTTTCACATTTTAAGTGTTTTATTGACCAAATGTTTGTAACATTTTTAGTTGCTGCTGTTACCGGTTTTATGGATGTTGTTTTGCTGCTGACTTTTTGAAGCTACACCCTCGCTGAAGGTTATTTTATAAAAATGTATAATTTATGAGTAAAGTATTTTCAGTTGATGACAGAATGGTTTAGCCTGTAGGCTGCAGTGCAGATGCACTACGGGACTGTACTTTTCCAGTAGAACCATGCATTCATACTGTGTGTGTATATATACAGTAAATATCACTGAGCAGCTCCACTGTGGTGGTTGGAGTCTTGCTCAAGGGCACCTCAGTGGGTTTGAACTGACGACCTTCTCTAACATATTGCCATACAGTATTGCCCTGCAGCCTGTCTTTTGGCTGTCCCCGCTGTGGAACATTAAGGGACTCTAACAGTGTTTCAGGTAATTTGTTCGTATCCTCTGTGGTATCTGCTGTCACATTGAACTTGTTCAGAATCTCAAGTGCGCGCATCTTTTTCAGGGAAATCTCATCTATTGTGATTTCAAAATTGCTGCCGTTTATAGATTAAACGGTCCCGCTGTGTGTTTTTCGATGATTTCCATAAAGCCTCTTCAGAGCAACTTGCAACATGCACTGGCAACCGTGAAAATGTTCTGAGAAACCATGATGGCAGAGTGACTGGATAATTAGCACAATTAGACCTATAACTCTAATCTCAGGCGTGACTTAAATGAGTGTGAAGCCTCGTGGGTGTCATTGGGAGGGACTGAAGAAAGAAGCTGAGTATCTGTCATTTTTCTACCCGTGAGCAATTCACGAGTGTGTGTGTGTAAGCAGAGTGTCACTGAATCGGGCGGTCACCGTTTTTAGCCACACTGGCAGCGTAGCGGTTGGATGGTCCAGGCTGTACTGTGAACTTTTGCACATCCCCCTTGTTTTATTATTTGCACATCCTGCGCAAACTGTACAGCTTTCCTGTTCTTTACCGTGTTGTTAGTGAGTAGGTTTGTAACCTAGGCTACCAACAACATTATCTTTACTTCATCTGTTTAACTGACTTTAGCAGCTTAGATAACAGATACTTCACTGTCCTGCAGTTATTACAGATGCTTAAACTGACCATGCTTGCTTTTTTCATGGAGTCAAGGCGGTGCACTGCTGTAAACTGAATATATTATACATATTTCTATATAATCCATTCCGAAAATAACTACATATATACTTTGCATCATCGGGTCAAAATGTGTCCAATACCTGCAAAATTATTTATATCCCATCATCCTCAGCTGAACCTTGTATTTAGTGCTAATTAGCAAATATGAATAAAGGTACAGTAGGGGCTATCCCTGTACCCGAATGAAGCAGAATATTGTAGTATTGTCTTGAAACTGTGTTGGAACAAACACACATCACCAAAAGCAGATAAACAATCGCTCAAATCTCCCTGTACACCAAACCTGTCAGCTTGAGATGTCTGTATGCAGTACAAAATACCTGCATTAGCTTGAGCTCTCAATTTCATTACAATCAAACTCTGCAGCGACGTGAAGCATTTGGATTGAAAATAGCTCAAGTGTATTTATATCTCTGCCGCTATAATCCAAATGTAATTGACTTGTTGGTAGAATGAACACAGATACATTGCACATTGTTGTTGCTGTTAATCTGTTCAACATCAAAAGGATCCCGGGCCCAGAGGCCAGAGACAGTCTGTGCTTCCAGTTCAGATAGGTTTGCTCACAGAGAAGTGAAAGTTTGGTGAGAGAGACTTGAGAGGGAGAGGAACTTCATCACATCGTCTCAGAGATTGCCGGCAGCATCTCACCAACTGCCGAACAATACCGTGTGTGTGTACTGAACCACAACACACGTGCAAAACACAGCGGGAAATGGAGAGAAATGTATGGGTTACTATTTTTTAGCATAATTGCCGAAAATGTAAAATGTTGAGTTCAACTTTGCATACGCCTCAGGCAATTATACAGTGCATGTGTAGGTTGTTATCCTGAAATATTTTTTGAGCAACCAAACATTATCATATTCTAAATCTACTTATTTCCATGATACATACAACATTTTTTTTTACATAGCCAGTGTATCTCAAAGCCTGTTAAATGAGCCTGTTTTTAATGAGCTGTTTTTTAAATGTACACTCACGCTTGAGGACAAGATGAAGTGACATCAGTTGGAAACAAGAAGACCTGGAGAAAGGTTGTTTATTACCTCTTTAGAGCTGTTTTGTGACCCTCAATGACCTCCTGTCTGTACTAAACGAGACCCAACTTGCTCCCAGTCATTCAGGCGTCTGAGGAAAAACGGTGTCATTTTCCGGTGCAGGAAGATGCTTCAGTGAAGACGCCGTGCCCCGGAGCAGAGATCAAGCTGAGCTGACATTCTGTTTCAGGATGTAGAGGGCAAAGGACATTTTGGTGGGTGGTTCATCATTACGGATATTTACTGGCACGTTTATAACAAATCAGATGACTGTATTGTGAAAGGAGCCACATGTAGAGATTTATCTGCAGCGCATAATCACCTGACTCTGCAGTTCCCCTCAGTTCTAAGGAGTATTTTAGTGACTTTAAGCTCATGGTTCTGGTTTTAAAGTGGACGCCTTCTTGTTAGTTGTCTGATATGCTCTTGCACGACCGAATTCTCGTTGGACGAACGTAGAAATGTCTGCACAAGGTATAGTACGTGCTCTGGCTGAGGGAGAGAGAACAGATGTATTTATACGATCCAGCACTATTCATTTCTCTGTTGTTTTTGTTGTTGTTGTTAAGCACTTGTACATGTAAGATGTGACAGTTGATCTTTGTGGTAGCCAAGCGCAGTGGAACCATAAGTGGAACACTTTTCAACTGTCAGCTATCAGAAAAAAAAACCAAAACATGCAATTTTTAGCACCTCGTCACTGCCGGTGTTTGTAGCAGAGTGTAAATATATGGTGCTCCCTATGCAAAGAAAAAAAAAAACACATTACCTTTAGGACCAACTTCACGGACACACAAAACTCTGTGTGGCCGATTTAGAGATAACGTACAGCATACGATTGGTTGAGGAGACTACAGCGCTGCTGGTTTTATGGCCCACAATGTGACTGTTTAAATTCACTCAGCAAAAAATCTCTATTTAACCTTGATAAGGTTTTGTTGATACCAGTGCTATTCTCAATTTTGCTTATCAGTCTGATTTTTTACCGATTCCTTTATAGACTCCTTAACAATGTTCTGTGCGGAAAAAAGTACTACCTGCCTACGTTCACAGATTTTCAGTGTCAACGCAACTGTTTTATTATATCCGTGTCTGAACACATTGCACACGCATATGACTGGTCATTACACCGTATAATTAGAGAATATTTGTACAGCATTTGTTTTCATTTAGGTGTTCCTGCCTGTGGGTCTCCCATGCTATTTGAACAGGATATTTACAGTAACTTCGGTAACAGACCTGCTGCTCAGTTTGGAAGCAGAGTGTCAAATACATGGCATTCTTGCAATTTAAGCCTATTATGTAGAAAAATGTTGTAGCATATTAATGTGTGTTTCACTCCTTACTTATAAGCAGCACTTCTTCCTCTCCACCATGACTCCTTCTTGTTTCCAGCAACGTAGAGACATGAGTTTGATGTATGCACAACTGTCGGGATTGATAAAAGGAATCGATAAGCTCAGAGGCATACAGTTCTAATGGATCCAATAATTCCAGTTCTCAATTTCCATCCCCACTGTACACAACCTGCACAGCCGATAGACAATGTCAGTGAGTATCTATTGAACATATTGGAGCATTTAGCAGCTAAAGGTACAGATATTTCTTCCAGGAGTTAAGAACCAAACAGAGCTAAAGAAAAAATAAAGATTTATAAAGAAAACATTTAGTTGAAGCCCTTAAACCAGGATTTTAAAAAAAACGACAAAATAGGAACTTTTTAGATTCACCACAGTAACCTCCTGTTAAGATGTGATGTTGCTATGATGTGATTAGATTATGGAGCTCCTCCCTGTAAAAATCTGCAAGTTAATATCACTGAAGCAAAAAAAGACCATTAATACCCAAGTTTTTATTCTAATGCCACTGAATTATATGAACACAAGTATAATGAGACAGAAATGTTAATAATTGATGCATTAATTAGCTAAGTCAATGACCTAATTTACATATCTGCGTTTAATATATGAACCTGAATACGGTGGAACATTAGGCAGCTCTGCCGGCTTTTTTTTTTCTTTTCATGCCTGTAGTTTGGGAGCAAGCGGCCTCCCGTAACGCTCAAAGAGTGAAGGATATGACTCAGTCAGCAAGGCCAAATACAGTGGGAGGTATATGATGAGAGACAGACAGTTGCACACCGAGTTAGGAAGAGGAAATCTGGACTGTAGCAGGGTGAATACTAATGGCAGAGTGAGAGCGTAGCCAAGTCCCAAGAGACCCGAGCATTATCATAGAGGACTCAGTGGGGAGCTGCTGCATCCCCCAGGAGAGAGTGAAGACCTGTACACAGAACGCTGCTCTCCTGATTTTTGCATGTGTGTGTATTTGTGGATGCAAAGAGAGAACATCAAAAGACGGAGACTCGCGCTGAAAATAGACGGATGCGGATAGAGAAAAATATTCTGGGATGCAGAGGATGTGACGGGAAAAGATGGATGGATGATGGGCTGGGTTCTAATTCAGCTATAATTTATCAGCCTTGCATATGTGGTTAATTATTCATCAGGCTGATAATTTACAGTTTAATGCATTTAGCGGAGATGTTTACATTCTCTCCTTGGTGTGTGTCTCCTTTGATGACGTTTAAGGAGATGTTAGATGCTGATTAATTACCGGATATTAAAAGACAAGTGTTATCAGAGAAATAAAATGTAAATCATTACCTGATTAGATTTGAACCATTAGCCAGTGGTTTATCTTAATGCCTCTCTGCTCCGTCCATTTCATTAGGGTTTATGGGCCTGGTTATGGGAATAGGTGTTCACTGAAGCATCTACCCCGATCCTGCAAAGATGCATCATGGGAATGTAACAAGAGTGGAGCAGTCAAGTCCAAGAAAAGGAACTTGATGTATCGCAAATGATAACCATTACCCTTTATTGTCTGTCAGTTAAATGCTATTAGAAAAATCTGAAACAGTCACTTTCCATTTCAAATTACCGTCATGAAGGCTTCAGAAGAAGAGACACGACTCACCGAGGTGTGAATTGCTGCTGAAATATTAAAATGAAGGCAACTCAAGCTCTTTTTGATTAGTTTAATTATTTATTTTATTCATCACTGGGGCGAGCTCAAAGAAGAGTAATAAAATTAAATGGGAATGTCAGTCTCTTGGAGTATGCTAATATACTGTGATGATAGATGTCAGCTGGGGAAAAAAAAACCCAACATAATTAACTCTAGATTGAGCCTGGATCTGCCTTTTGTATCTACTTCTTATCAAGGTTGTATTTTTCAATAATATAAGTTGGATTTAGAATAAGAGCAAATCATCAGCCTCGTCCGTGATGAATTATTTGAACATAAATACAAACGTGGTATTCTTGTTTATCCATGATTATTATTACAAGCATCAATTGTCTGACAAAGTGCACTTATTTGCCCCTCCGGTCATTAGCTGCGTTTACATAAATGTATTTTAATGTGCGTTTTCAAGATTTGCATCGGAAAAGCTGAATGGAAACAGCAAATAGTGATAAAGCGTCCTTGAACGTTTACAATAGAACTTAATTTAACTTTCTGTAATGCGTTGGATTAAGTGTCAGTTGTTTTTCCCTTCCCACCATTGGTTCGAGATACAGAGACTTCTAGGCAGCTGATGTCTAATGAGAGAATCCACTGGAAAATCTGAATATATGGGGAGGCTTGATATTTACCACCTTTTGGTGACTGTCAGACATAATTGTAGAAGTTGTATCACATTTAAAGCAATCTTATAAATGGGAACATGTGTCCTCATACTGTAGCTTTGTCTCCACACTGAACAAACATTAAATTGTTATCATTCAGTCTTTACAGCTAGGTTGATGTCACCCTCCTTAATATTGAGCTGTCTGGGCTCATCATTTGTGAGGTCCATTTGTTTTTTATATTGGCATGAAGTTAAGAGCTCCCTTCCCATCAGAGAATGCTGTTTAGCATGCTCCAGAGGTTAGCGGTCATTAATGCTAATGTTGGAGACTGCTCTCACATCTTGGACGCTGATCAAGACCTTAATTACTGTACAATGAACACAAAAAAAAAGAAAGGAAAATAACAGCCACAGCTTTCTGTCCTGGAAGTGGCTGGGTGGAGACAAGCAGCCTTTGGGAAACTCCTTTCAGCAGCGGCAGCAGCTTTGAGTGGGCAGCTTCCTAAACTGACAAAGATTAGAATAGCAGGATCTAATTGGTCCCTTTCATGATTTCTCCATGTTAATTAGCGACGTTAAGTTAAATCATAGCCAGTGAGTGTGAATCACCAGCTCTGGAAAGTGAGGCAATCATCTGCTTAATTTTATCCTTGGCTCATCGGATAATTTTTTTTCCTGTCACATCAGTCTAATTTGGCTTCTGAAATGTGGGAACCGGACATAACCTGCATCGTGGCGATTCAGAGTCATCTGCCCAGTGACAATGAGGCCTCTTTATTAGCAGTAAATCATTACATTAGCGTCAGAGCAAGACACACCACTGGGCAACAGACTACTCAGCTCCTTGGCACACAGAGGCATTGCGGCCATGCCAGTCAACCTCATGTCCCAGCCAAATCTGGACTGAGTCTGACGGCAATCTTTGCCATGGCTGTTGAATACTCATCAACAGAGAAACCGGCATCAAACTGTGTCAGAAACATCGCACGGTGCTGCTGAAGCAGAACACCTGTAAGGTACGACGGCATGTACCCAATGAGTCATTACACTCATTAATTCATTTCCTTTTATGCTGTGGCTCCTGCACAACAATTACATTATGTTGAACAATTAAAATGCAAATTTTTCTCCTGGTGTCGTGCAAATTTTAAATACATTAAATACAGTATCCAACATCCATTGTAGTATGAGACTTTTTGTTAAAGTGATCTACTTTTTGTAAATTTCAAACCTGTATTTCGATTCATTTTCAAAAAAAATTGTTTCGTTTTGACTTTTTATGATGGGATCATTGTGCCACGCACATTTTCATGTAATTAAACTACCAAAGGGCACACAATAGGATGCAAGCACAGAAGAACACCTTTTTAATGGCTTTTGACCGTCTGATTGGTCAGGGATAACATTTTAATGGTTCAAAATTGTTTACAAAAATAAAGCCTACAGAGTCCACAAACAGCAAATGGATTTATTAGTAGTTTTTGAAATAACAAACAATAACTAATCCTGCTGTTGATCTGATTGCTTTCACACCACAAACGAACCAAAGTGGTCTTGCTCTATTTGCTTGGTCTGCACCAGGGTATGATTGACAGCTTTCACACAACACAAATACTTACCCGGCAAACCCAACCAGGGTTTGTTTAACCGAACCAAACAGGTAAGTTGTGAATGTGCCCCATAAACTATACAAAGCGGCGAGGCATCTCATCTCATCCCATATTCATCCGCTTATCCGGGGTCGGGTCGCGGGGGCAGCAGCTTTAGCAGGGGACCCCAAACTTCCCTTTCCTGGGCCACATTAACCAGCTCTAACTGGGTCTTCCCCGAGGCCTCCTCCCAGCTGGACGTGCCTGGAACACCTCCCTAGGGAGGCGCCCAGGGGGCATCCTTACTAGATGCCCGAACCACCTCAACTGGTGGTTGAGCAGCGAGGCAGATGTACTTAAAGCAGGTCTCTATTTCTTTTCCCTGGGCACCGGAGCTTCTTTGCTAATATGTTTGTGCAAGTAAGAGGTTGTTTGTGCAATGCAGATTTGTTCTTGCCGTTGAGTAATCGTCCTTCAGAAACTCTCGTTTTTCACCTTCTATTGCAGCAGGTTGAGAAATGAAGGTAGACAAACTGGAGGCGGAGTTTCTTCTTGATGGTGGTGGAGGTGGCTGCTTTTGTGTTTACTCTGACAACCTTGTGTTGTCTCCTAATTAGGTCATCAGCATGAGTACCGTGAAGAGAGACAAGACTAAAAGCGAAAAAACATGGTCTTAGTTATTTCTTTGTCGCGCCTGCTGCACCATCCTTTAACGTGCCTCGAGGATCAGCAACGCACTTAAATTGAACTCTGTATATCAGCATTTAGTGTCTAAGTGGGAATGGATTAGTTTCACTCTTGCATTTTTGGGGGATGGATGTGGTTTTAAGACATTTTTAATCAAATCCTGTAATTCAAGTCAATTTTATTTTTTAGTGTCAAATCATAACAGAAGTTATCTCAGGAGGTTTTCCATACAGAGTAGATCTAGACCCAATACTATGATTTACAGAGACCAAAATGCACTTTCAATATACAATAAATGATGCCTAAAACATTAGCAAACTTTATTTGAAGTCACATTCAGACTTAAGATGATTGTTTTTCCATCATGAACATAACAGTGCTTTTAGCTGGATGAAACTGTTTACCATAAATACTGAGCACCTTCATTTATCATTGATATAAAGTAATGCGTTTTACCCCTTTTTTGTCCACTTAACAGCTCAAATACGTGGCCCTAGCCTTGAAAAGTTTTATTTCCAAATTAAACTCGGCCAATGACTAGAAAACAAAGCACTTCGATTTTGTTTTGGACAAATTAAAAATGTCAGCCTAGGAAAAGTTAGTTCTACAGTGAGCCTTTGCCAGAGCTGAATTCAATCTGCTGTGCCGTTACTCAACTTCCCCTTCTGTGCAGTTCAAATGAATGCAGTCTTAATTTGAAGGTCTCACTTGAAAACGGTCTCTCAGAGGACTTTGACATCGTTTTTTAATCTCCTGTCTTGATGTTTTGCTCGTGATGTGATGATTGAATCGATTTATGTCAGTGTAACTTTAAGCTGTGTTTATTTTGTGAGCCCTGGGGCTTGCTTCTCTAGTTGATTTAATGGAGATGAAAAATTGAACTGTTTCATCATTTGCATTGAAACAATGTGGTAGTTGTCAACAAAACCTTCTTAGAAAGCGTGCCTGTAGGCTTGTTTTATCTAAATGCACTATGTTGGAGCTTCAGTGCATTGGTTTAATTAGAAGTTTTATATAAAGCTTGCTGAGTGATTTATTGGGCCTTTATTGGGAAGCACCACTCGTCCTCCCTCACTGTACCGTTGCCTGTCTTTCTGCATGCCACTATCCCTGGTGATAAATAGACACTCCATCCCTAATCGCTGCCATCATATTGTCATTACTGAATGGGCCACGGTTTTCAGGGTTGGCACAACCGCACAGCTTCGCCACCCTGCCAGAGGCATCAGTGCTTTGTTTCAAGAAATGTCACCATTGTGCTGAATCCAGGGATGGAGCTAGTACCTTTCGTTGTACAACAGCCCTGATGTTATTACCTGATTGACAGAGTAACATAACACAAGCCAAGGCTAATGCATATTTAAGGAATAATTTGACACATTGGGTGGTTGATATGCTCATTCACATTTTTGCCAAAAGTTACATGAAAACATTTCACATCTTTATAGTAAATATGAAGCAGCTGCTGCTTTGCTTAGCTTAGGATAAACACTTGAAACAGGGGGAAACAGCTAGCATGGCTCCTACCTGCACCTCGCAAGCTCACTCTTATTTATTCCAGAGTAAAATCAACATGTAATAGCAATAGTGTTAATGCTAAGCTAGGCTAACCAGCTGCTTGTTGCAGCTTCATATTAACCCAACAGTCGTGAGATCTTCTCCTCCGACTCTGTGATTAATCATATTTTTGAAACTACTTCTTGAAAGAGCATAACTTGCTTGGTGACATGTGGAGAAATCTTTTTAGCAATATTTTGCCAAATATTGATTAAGTATAATACAAAATGGCATCAGGAGTATTCATATTTTATAATCTATATCCATCCCTCTTTCTCTCTCTCTCCCTTTCTTTCTCTCTCTCTCTCTCTCTCTCTCTCTCTCTCTCTCTCTCCCTTTCTTTCTCTTTCTCTCTCTATACACACACACATACATATATATAGATAGAAGGATAGATAGATACTTGATTTATTCTGAAATACTGTTTTTATTATTCAGAATTTGTGGTTATACCGCTGCTGTCCTAGCAAGTTTTGTCATAAAACCAAGGCACCTCAACAAAAACCTTTATTTTGTGAAAAAAAACTATGAGAATTTCAGAATTAATACTGTGTTCTCTAATTTTGATCTCCAGTGTATATGGAGATAAATTATACCCTTGAATAAATGCCAGTGACTCCACGTCTCGATGCTATTCCTCAGAGTGGAGCTAATTGCCCTCTCTCGCACCCAATTACAATTTCCTTATCATCCACACTTGAGATAGCAATTTCCTTCTCAATCGGCCTCCAAGTCAATGAGTACCACAGTGTTTCAACCTTGAGTTGGCGTAAGAGGCAATAATTATTGTGACATATTTAGAAACATGCATGCTGTCTCTTATTTCTCATTACATGTAGCAAAGGAGTAGAGCAAATACATTCAATGCACAATCACTCCCCTCCTAAGATTTGCATTTGCATTTATAATACAGGAGTTTTCTCAATTCCCAAAAAAACATATTCAATTTAAAACTCTAAGAAAAGCAGCCACATTTGACATTTCAAAAAATATACAGCAAAGGGGTCAAAGTAACACTCGAGCCAGTGAACTTACCCTCCATTAATCGATATTGGCCCTGGAGTTGTAACAGACACCCCGGACAAAAGAAGGTTATGAGGAAACAAAACACTGGGGAACATTTACATGGCTTTGACTTTCCAACCTGACTTTTTTAGTCTGGTCTGGCTCTAGTTATTGATTTCTTTGGAGAGGGAATCTCCATTAACAACAGGGGTACAAAGAGACGAAGGGGAGCATGGGAGATTAGTGAGACGTTGACCTGTTTACTCCCAGTGGCTAATGAGTCTATCAGCAGCCAAACAACATGTCACTGAATGCCCTTGAGAAAGATGCTGAACTCCTCAAACAAACAAAGCCAAAGCAGTTTGAAATTAGAGCAATTGTGAGCAAGAATTTACTTTTTTTTTTTTAAGTATCTATATTGTCGCCCATCCCTCTGAACTACAGTGCATTTTGGGTTCAGCAGTGAGAATGGTGCCAAAACATTGATATTGGCACTTTGATGTTGGCAGTTAATGCTAAATGCTGAACTTACACTATTTTACTGGCTTGTTATCGTTCTTGTTTTATACTGTCACAGACTTATGAATGCACCACAATTTTCTAATGAGGGATAATGAGGTTAATCAATCAGTCACTCAGTGGAGGTTTTTGTAGTTTTATCTCATCATCTCCTAGCAACCAATTCTGCTGTTGTCATGGGGATGCACTGCAGAATTCCCTATGTGTAAATATGAGAAATATGGCAAAGAGTGTCTTTAAAAATGTGTAACTTCAGTCTGTAGGGTCCGATGAGGTTGTCCTTTTCATCCCAAATTCCCAAAAGTTAAAGGATAGATCTGGGGAAGAACAAATCTCATGAAAAGGCAAAAACCAAACAAAGAAACCAGTCCTATTGAGAATTATTGTATTATTGTATTATTGCCACCGCCTCATGAAGCTTACTTCTCTGTGCCGTAGACTTCTATTAATAAAACTATTAAAAACATATCGATAAGCCACACTGTTGCACAACTTGTCACAGAAGTACCTGATAAATGTGCTGTTTACCTCTGTTTGAGTAATGTTCTCGGAACACTACGTATAATGTCCAGCCATTAAAGGAGATAATTCAGCCATATTAAGATATTGACAGTACACGTTTGTGTGTACATGCGACAACACTGGAAGTGGTTCTCGAAGTTTTAAAGTATTGAGAGATGGACAAACTGTTTTGGATCTGCTATGGGATTTGTTGTATTGCCAACTGTCTCCTTTAAAAAATGCAGGCACGCAGAAGATTGTTCTTTGGTTCGTAACCTAGTTTTTCATCTGCTGACTTGACCTTTTATGAGTTGATTCTGAAAGCAGTTACGAGCGCTCCAGTGTAAGGTGACACAAAGTCAGGTTCTGTTCTGAAGTCTAATAAAACACCAAAGAGTATATATTGTCAGAAACATAACGCTGAATTGGTAGATGGGAAAGGAGCATCAGAGGAAAGGTGGAGGCCGTTCACAAAGATAAATTAAAGGAGTGAAACAAGTTTTGAGACAAGGTCAGATGAAAAAGCTTCAGAGTTGTAACAGAATGGAAAACGACATTCACAACAACAATGAAATATATTGTAATGTCATTAATTGGTCAAGTAAAGTAAGTAAGTACTCTTTTGAGTAGTCTGGTGAGGTTGTTTGCCCCCTTGAAATGTAGATAGCGCCTCAGTACACATTGTGTTGTAACTACCCATTACTGACTTCAGCTTTTCCAACACATATGGCATGCTAGAACGAAAGCTGTCATCATGCGGTGTGATTAAAAATCAGATGTGTATGTTGTGAGAGGATCTAGAGAGAGAGACTCGCTTCCCGACAACCTGTACTAAGTCAATGCTTAACCTTAACCATCTCACAGGACTTTCCAACATCTCGGGCGACCATCTAGACCCGACCCACGTGTTTATTGAATTCCGACAAGACGGCCATATGCCCAGAAACGCAGTCAGCTGTTCAAAGTCTTAGTTGCCCAAGGCCTGGTTACTAGGTTTTGGCAGAGGGACAGCACACACCAGAGAGAGGGAGAGAGAGTGTGTATGAGAGAGAGAGAGCTACTGTACTGGTACAGTTACGAACACTCTTACTTTTACAGTCCAAGGCACACATTCACAGAAACTGATAAGATGACATGCATCTTTTGGTTCTGTTGCTGGTCTTGTGCCCCCTGATCGTGGTGAGTCAGCACCCACCTCTCGCAGTTTATTAAAAAAATATATCTCTGTTTTTCTTTTTGCTTGAATCACAATTTCGACTCAGCACCTTTTGTTGGTGGTCGAAGGTCATTGACCTTTTGCAGAGTTTTCCAGAGCAGCTGTTGAGCCTTTTTGTTAAATCCCCTGCCTGAGATATAATCAGAACAACACCATGCAAAGGCATTTCTTATAAACAAGGTGTTCTTTCTTTTCTCTCCACAGGTGTAATCAAAGGTGTAATCTGTCACATGGCAGCTCTGGTTCTTGTGGAAATAAGTCTGAAAGATGTGATGCCTATTGTTACTCTTCCTCTGTATCTCAGATCTGTTTGTGCAGCAGATTTTTCTCTGATCTACAATGAATCATATTCAGTCTGTTTGTATTATTACAGAGGCTTGACAGCTTACAGTTTTTGGTTAAAAAACAACAGTATTTATATACACATGTGGACTGCCCAACGGGTCTCAAAGGGGAATTCATCAAGTATCTTGGTTATTAAAAACATTTACTCTAAAAAGCGTATGTAATCACATTTCTGATGACTACAGTGTACTATAATTTCCCATAAACACGACTGTGCTGCTTTACCGCTGACTTGGCTGAATACGACATTTGACAATTTGATCTCTCTCTCTCTCGGTTCAACAGAATGGGGAGGCATCACTCTTTGAGGTGAACATCCGTTACGTTGGCGGGTTGCTGTCGGCGTACTACCTGACAGGAGAGGAGGTAAGATTAATATATGTCTGTTATCCCTCTACTCCGGTGAGATCTGCTGCTTCCTTTATCCCCAACCAGCCCTGCAGTCTGAATGATGAACAGGCGGCCTCTGAGTGTGACTGCATGTGTGTGCGCAGTCTTGTGTCACTGCCGTACAGCCCCGATTAAATGATCTTTTACCACATAAGCATTTTCACATTGCAGGCTTTCCAGTCAAAACAATATCTCTTGCTTATGCATTGACAGTATTCATGTTGTATTGGACTTTAATTATTTTCAATGGTAAATGATTTATTAATGTGTCTATGCACCCGCAATTCGTTGTGTTCGCAACCATCAACTGTAAAAGAGACCCTTTTTTGACAAGCAAATAAGTATCTGGGTATGTAATATATAATATTTTATTTCGATTCCAGCATATTGTTCAGGGCTGCACAGTTTCAATAGAATTTCCCATTTTAGGTTTTCTGCGAGCCAGTTTCTAGGGGCCTTACTTTTTCCAGTTATAATAATAATTAAACAAAACAAGTAAATGAAGTAACACAACCGTGTTGAGTTAAATTCTGTTATATGCTTTGTTAAAGGAGGATGAAAGCGCAAGATGACACCGTTGACAAATTGGACAATATAATCTGCTGCTTAAATCAACTCACTTTTTGATTCCGGGTTTATTTTAGGCGCAACTGCAACAGCAAAGCCAGTTGAAATACGTTACTGCTCTGATTGCTGTATATTACATGCCTCCTTTCCAGTGTTATTATTTTGAGCCTTCTGTCCTGTCAAAATGGCACACAAACCGTGATTTATACTACTTATACAATTTGTTAAATTACCAGGGAGAGTCCTGTATTTCTACCTAACGTAATATTGAAGATATTGTTTAAAGAAAACATGAAATAATTATATAGAATTATAAAAAAAATCACTTCTTGAACCAGCAGCTCCTCCACTTCACAACTATAAACGTATGTAAAAAGAATGGAGGAGAAGACGTGTCAGTAAGTAAGCAATCTACGAGAGTACAGCATGGGTTTGATTAAACTCTGTCGCGTGAACAGGGCCGTGACAGGACCCCACTTTAAAAATGTGGGTATTATCAGACTTATTCCATGTGTCCTACATTTACATTTACATTAAGCAATTAAAGAGAAAAGGTTTAAACTTCAAATACTTGAAATAAAAGCGATAATTCTCAGAGGCAAGGGAAGAAAGCACAGAACTGGAAGGTCATTTGGTTAAATCATTTGGGAGGCAAAGTGAATGATAATCGCTTTTCTCTGCTTTAAGAACTACCCCCGTTGTGTCCTTGAAGCAGCCGCAGTGGCTCCAGTGAAGCTGCTCTGCGGCCGTGTGTAAAGGCCTGTGGTCACGATGGATAGCTACCAGGTGTGAAGCTGTGAAAAGTTTACGAGCATAAAGCACGGCCTTGCCAGAAAAAAAAGAGTGCAGATACCCTGTAAAACTTGGCTGGATAAATAAAATCTTTAAAAAATGGCCAGTGACAACCACACATCACAAATGGTTCATTATCAGCGCATTGTGAAGTCACTAGAGGTCAATGTGTCACCGTAATGAGCAGCTTCTTAGAGTGTAGACTCACCGTACACTGCAGACGCACTGTTTGGAACTGCACCCAATGGAAGAGGCTAAAATCCGTGCAGAAGCAGGATTAATGGAGAGAGGCTCCAATGACATATGAACACTCAAGTCGGTTTAATGGACATTGATTTGCAGGCCGAGCAAGTTGAGGGGAGAGCAGCATTAAAATGTCCGCCGCTGCTGGATGAGTGAAATATGAATACATTGCTGGAGCAGAATGCATTGAATCCATTATTGCACATTTCCATGTCATTAATGCCATGCAGAAAATGTTCCTCTATTTTATTCACTGGTCCATGGAAAGTTCTATATATGGCATCAATAATGACATTTTCAAATATGAATGTGTGCGAGTGTGCAGAGACTGTATTATCCATGAAGTTTGCTGTTATCTCCGTGTGTCACACGAGAACATTCGTGCCAACTAGTGCGGGTAAAGAAAACCTGTAAAGAAAGGGAAAAAGGGGGAGCTCCCTTTTAACACCTTTACATCTTTTAACGCGTATTTACACCTGTAGTATGGTTCATGTGGTAGATATGAGAAGAAAAGGAAGAAATAATACATCCAGAGACAGCAAGGTCTTACGACTCCTTGTGCGTATATTTATCTTCTTTGATGTTAACAAGGAGCTCACAAAGAAAGATCTGATTAAGGACATTATTAGCTGTGATATATACTGTATGTCATAAATGGTGACAATCAGGTAGAAAGAGGATGAAAAAGAGGCTTTTGTACTGTCTTTAATATATTACAGGGATAGTTGTGTGGTTGGGAGAAAGCTAAAATACACAAAGGAGAACACAAGCTATTTTTTTTGTTTAATACACTTCTTATTACAGATTGAGACAAACCCTTCTTAACAGATGGATTTTTAATACTTTAGCATTTAAATTCATAACAGCGTTTGATTGAGCTTAAACGAACCAAACCAAACATACAAACAGGGAAAAGCATCAGAGTCAGTTTGAACCGAATCAAACAGGTGAATGCAGCCATTTCTTCCTCTCACCCCACTGAAGACATTATTGTTTTTGTTATTAGGGTTTCCATCTGTCTCAGTTTTTCTCAGATGACTGAAGTATGTTTTTTTTGCATTCAGACTTTGTTACCATCTTTCTTATGAGATGGAGCACACCGTCTGTTTCCTGATGGACGTATCAATACCCTTTACCCCGGCGCAGTTATCCATCACGGGGCTCACTTGTGTGCTTTCTGTGAAGGGTCCCTGAGAGCGAGATTTATAGCTACCTGACCCCCCCCCCCCCCCCCCCCTGACTTCCCCATTAGGATCTTTTGCTAGGAGTCTGCTGCTCCATCGGAATGATAAAACCGACAGATTGAAGGTCTGTCGCTGCTGCAGAGACTTAAATCAACTGTGGGAGACTATTACGAGATTGTGGATCTGGTTTGACCAGAGGACATTGGGCAGCAGGTGCTGCTGTAAATGATTGCTGGGGAGCGGGTGCTGATTATAGCTCCTTGCAGGATGCAGTTTGCTGGTGAAGTGCTTGGAGCAGAACTGGAACACCTGACCATTAATAACCTCCTGTTGTTTTGAAAGTGTGTGTGTGCGTGTCCGTGTGTGTGTGTGTACTGTTTATATGTGTGTTTTCTCTGGGCCCCAGAAGGATCCTGGTTAGTCTTTATGAAAGCAGTCCCCAGGTTAAACGTCTTGTTCAATCGAGTCTGGCCGCCGCTCCTCTTGCCGCTCTCTCATCATTCACCGTCACACACTTCTGGCCAGGCCAAATGTTTCCAACAGAAGTGGCAATTACAGTACTACAGGTGTTAAATGTGTGTGTCCTTCTGTGATGAGCCCACCTGTTTAGCCATTTGTCGATACCTGAGGGCCGCATTTCGGCTTTCAATGTTGATTGTTTTTTGATTAATTGTTTAATGGTATAATCTGTTAAAAGTCAGAAAGTAGTAAAAAATAATGAATGCAAATTAAAAATTCCTTAACCTCAACGTGACTTTTCTGCCACCAGAAGTTGGTTTCAGTTTAACTTTTTGTTGCCAGTAGAAACCACGGCTCCCACATTTCTATAGCGGCTGCATTTGTAAGCCCAGGGTGAAAATGTGAGGTGCATCACACTGCCTTTCTGTTGAGATCAGACAGCACAATGCAAGCTGCATCTTTTTGTTATTCTTGCTGCTAGGCAACCAACTAATCAACCGTCCTCAGCTGTAATTTTGCTGTGAAGTTAAATGACATCAGATGTTTTTCCGCTCTGAACCGGAGGTGTTCAGGGTGCTCCTGCAAAAACATGAGGCACAAACGTGAGTCGCTCAGCCACACAAAAGCAGTAGGCAAAATGTTTCACTCTTATTGAAAACTAAAACAAAAAGCTGGACAAGGCTGCTAAAATGCCCTCTGTCCGAACATTTAAGGAAGATTTCAGTCAGTGAGCGGTTGCTAACAACTGCAAACAGACTGGTCAGCTGGAAACTCAAGCAAGTCAGTCCCAAATAGCTCTGGTGCTAGTTGACTGGTTAACTTATAATAAGTGCATTCAACCATACACCCAGATACACCCAGAAATGCAATCAGGTCATTACATAAAAAATAAGCAGAAAAGCAAAACAACAGAAGATTAAGATTAAAGTAAGAAGAGTGAAGGTTTTTTTTTTAGTTTTTTTTTTTTACTTACGGCAAAGGCGCAGTCTGAAGAGGAAAGTTTCAGACATATTTGCACAATCATGTCTCATAAATGTCCTCTAACTTAGGCTGTAACTGATGATTTTTCTTGATTTATTGACTAGGTGTGTGGTTTATAAAATGTCAGAAAGTATTGAAAAATGATTAGTTTAAAGATAAGTTTTCCAGATATTGAATTTTATTAGAATTATTAAAGATCCTGGAAATAATCTATGCTGCCCTGGAAAACCCTACCTTTTAATCTGACGTACAGCAAGTTTTCGGCGTCAAGTCTGTATTTTCCGGCGCCTTGAGCAGGTTAAATACGTCAATACTAGTCCTACTTGTAAATTATAAGACCGTTTGAGAGCTGCCTGTTATTTTTCCAGGAAATGTCCTGGAAAATGATTTCTTAAAAAGAGTGGGAACTCTGCCAAAGCCCAAGGTGACGTCCTCAATTGTCTAGTTTCTTTTCCACAACTCAGAGAAATTCCCTGTCATAGAGGAGTAAAGAAAACAGAAGATATTCACATTAATTAAGCTCTAATCAGAGAATTTGACCTTTTTTTTGCACTTAAACCAATTCACTTGGCGATTCATTTAATAGTTGACAACTAATCGATAAATCTTTGCAGCATTACCTCTAAGCATTCATCTTGTGTGGAGGCAGTTTATTTTCTGACTGAGAAAGCAGCTTGCTTGTCAGAGTTCTGCAAAGTTAAACTTAAAACGGAAAATGATGCAGTTTCTGTTGTAAAAACTTCTAATGCTGTCTTCAGGCTTTATTGGAAGCGCAGTGCAGAGATACATGTATTTTTTCTTAACAGTCTAAAACCCCAAAATATCCGGTGCAGAATAATCTAAGAGTCCTCGCATGAGAAGCTAGAAGGGAATGGTTTTGCTTCAACAACAATGATAATGAATGAATACAATTGCTATCAAATAATTTCATGTTGATGCTTTATGTTGTTGCTGATTTCAAAACTATTAGAATAACTATAATAATCAAATATTATAAACCATTCATTTCTCCTCAAACATTACCTCATTTCCATACATTACATGTCCAATAGCACTCCTGTAATTTCCAGGTACGAGCCCGTCTCCTAACCTCCATAGAGGAACATGCTTGCTTTTACAGTAATTCAACTCAACCTCAATTTCTCCATGCGCATGCCTACGTGCAGCCCTGTGTGTGCGTGGAGTGGAGTTTCATTTGTCAGTGTCCATTCATATGCATGTAAATGTGTGTGGTGGTGAGACCTTGTTGTGTCATCCCCTTCCCTAAGCAAGAACACAGAGCAGTGAAGGGAAAAAAGGGAAGGGGGGGTGAATTCAATCAGCCCTGTGTGAAAATTGCCCATGGGCTGAGCTGAAGCAGCAGGGAAAGAGGGAGGCAGCAGCCGGCAGAGGAGAAGGAAAAGACATGTGTTCATATGCTCCTAAGCAAGAGGAAAGAGGGGATGAAGGGAGAGGGAAGGGGGGATCAGGAGAGGTGAGGGAGAAATAAGTGTGTTCCTATCCTCATCAGCAAATGTGAGAGTGCATGAGAAGGTGATATAAGGAGGACTTGAGTTGGAGAGTATAAAAGATTGAAAGAAAATGAAGATACCGTATTCCTTGGGGGCGACAAATACTGTGCTATTCACTCATACAATATCATTCGTCTGACAATTCATGGCTACTTTTTTAGGAGATAAAGAGGTTGAAAGTTTTATAGCACAGACAAGAAGCACCTTAGGACTAAATAAAAACATATAAAACGATTTTATTTTATAAAACCTATTTCCTTTAGATTTACATTTATTTCAGCTGCAAGAAAACTCAAATGACACCCCAAACAATATTCTCTGACTTAACTTTGTCACTAATGATCTGTTGTCATAAAGTTCTGGTTAAAGACAGTCAAAGTTTAAAAATTAAAATGAATAAATTCTGCTGGCTGCTCTTAACAACTTGCCTTTATAGTCATCTTAAGGGGGGAATTCTTCTCCTTTAGCCACTCGGGACTAGCCTGATATCCGACAGAAGTCAAATAACTTCCTGTTAAGCGCTTTGCTAACTTGAATGGGGGTAAAATAATTAAGTTGTGCAGCTCTTCTAGACTTTCCCAAATGTTATCAGACCGAATCGGCCTATCGACTATTTATGGTAGCTAAGGTGTTGGCTACAGTGGAACATGGTGCAGCCTAAGACATAAGCATGTTTAACTAACTTGATTGTGATTGGACAGTGAGTGGTGTCTATGTAAACACCATGGTAATTTAAACTAAAACTCTTCTCTAGTTTTCAGTGTTTAATCAGGATGCAATCAATTCGGTCAAGTTCTGTTCAGTCCCGCCCATGGTGCTAAATGGTTATTACCGTGATTACCCCTGCAGCACTTATTGGCTTGTCTGTGTTATTAATCAAGAAACCTCAGTTTCATGTCACAATGCAAGACAAACCAGTCATCTCTATGAAGTGGGTTTCTTTCCAAGGTCTGGATCTACGAAAAGTCAGGACTGTATTTGTAAAACAGCCACTTAACCTGCAGGGGGTCAGGGCCTCTTGCTGCCTCTTTAACCCTTTCATTGCATGATAGCCAATGTTTAATATAATCTTCTGCTGGATTCTTCCGCATTTTTCGTGATTATGATTTTACAGTATGAACTGTTGGGGTTAAAGACTGGAAGTGTTGAATATTCCATTTTCAGAGTTTTAAAGGTGGTTAACTGATGTATTGACAGTAAGAGTATGCCAATACTTAAAAATATTTACATGGAAATCAGACAAACTAAGTCACAAAGTTGCTTTTCATGAATTAATCGGCACTGTTAAATTACGCAGGTGTATTTGTGCAAAGAGACATCACATTTACATGTTGGTGTGCCTGCACTACAGCTGCACCATCTTCCCAATCCATTCTGCTTGTTCTCTATAAAGAAATTACTTTTTTGTCAAACACCCCAGTTGTCTGTTCATCGTATAGTACTAATATCTCATCTGCCAGCATGTGGCATGGCATTGAAATAGTTATCTAACCAACAACTTGAATAATACGGGGCAGCTGTGGCTCAGCAGGTAGAGCGGCTCTTCCATTAATCGCAGGATTGATGGTTTGATCCCCGGCTCCTCATGTCCACATGTCAGAGTGTCCTTGGCGGGACTCTAAACTTCAAATTGCTGTAGAAGAGGAATACTCGGCGGTGGGAGACCCTGGATTTATAGCATACTTTGTCAAAAAGTGGTGATTGGTCCTTGTTAGAGATTGCAGGTACCGACTGCTGGTTGTTTGGCCACTGACAATCCATCAACCAGGTGCAATTTTTAATATATTCTTCTCTCCTTCCATCTCATGGAGTTTCCAAATGCGGTTCTCCTGATGTTTAGAGAGGTAGGATCCCTGACAGCTGCCAGTCCCTCTATGTAACAAGACATGGTTGCACAAGCACATGTTTTATTTATACAGTAAATTGAAGCCTGAGACTGACTCCAACTCGAAGCATTTATAAAATATGTAGGAAGAGTTATAGTCTCTATAGAATAACAGTTATGTAGAATGTAAACAAGCTTTAATAACCTGTTAAGCAAACCACGTAGAGCATTATAAACTCTAAATATCCCAGTAGTATGCACACATTGTGTTTGGAGTGTCATCTGCACTAGAGTAATGTTAATTTTCATATTTACATGTTTGTGGTCAAAAGAACAAGATTGTCTTGGAAATTTAAGTCAAGTTGGAGGAATATGGTTGTAAGAATGACATTGTTTGTGTTTTTTGGCCTCAGACTTCCCATGTAATTGGTCCTCTCCCATGTGTGATGGACTGTTTTTGCCCATGAAAGACGCAGCAAAAAAGATGAGATAGAAAGATGGGGAGGAGAGTGGCGGTGAGAGGGGTGGGGGACTAGTGATAGCATGAAGGAGAGGGTGAAGAGAGGAAAAAACATGAAGGAGCTAGAGAAAGAGATATTTTAGAGAGATGGTGGTATATTCATTATATATCACTGGTAGCAAACCTCATTTTACTCTGCGTAATCAAGCCAGCAAATGATGGTCAGAGCACTCATTCTAAATATAAATTTTACACAGTTTCTCATATCAAGGCATATGCTTTCTTAGAATGAAAATGCTGCTCTGCTTCTCCTTGCGAGGGAATAAACATTTTGCTCATCCTGTTACCTGCTTATTTTTTGGGGGGTCAGTCACATTCATACCTATAACCAGTTGGTGGTTCAATCAACCACTTTTTACACTTCTCTGGGATGAGGGACAAGCTGTCTGCACTAGAGGTTTTTTTCTCTACTTAAGTTCATAAACTTTAGTCTTTGTTAGTGGCCTGTTAGATCTCTAAAACCCCTTTAGATGTTTCTTTGTGAGAGAATGTTAGGGGTGTTGTTTTCCATCTAATTTAAATTGACCCACTTCTGTCTCCAAACATGTTTTTTTTTTTGGATCATAACAAAGGAGAGTGCTCATACACAGACAATATGCATATCATGCATATCACATTGAGAAAACCGTAGTAAATTATAAATTCCTCTCAGATACCTCTCAGATAGTGCCGAGGGAAAATCAGTTGTCATGTTAGTTTGCTGTGTGTGCTGCATGCATTTACAGGGAAACAAAGTTTGTTCATAGACTGAATGATTTGACCTTTCCTCGCCTCATTGAGAAGACTGGGGAGCAAATTGATATTCATAACGCATCTCATGTCCATCAGTATGTCTTAAGACTCAATCATAACAGATATGCAGGAATAATGTGAAAATGAGCCATCTCTCTACATCATCCTGCATGTCTGTTTCTGTCCTATATTCTCTCTGCTATGCCACTATGCAAAAAACCCTCCCCTGACATTTTCTGCAGTAATGCAGCCAAATTGAAATTGCGTTATGTGTTTTTTTTATTTGTTTATTTTTTACATTTTAAAATTTCTATGTTAATGGTATGATAAAAGCAACATGGTAATGTGTGCAAAATAGGTTTAATTTGATTTGTGCTTGTGTTGCCTAACTTAGTGTCGTGAGCCTGGTGCTTGAAGGTCCTACAGGACAGTGACGTTTCTCTGTCAGTCATTGTCTCATTCTCGCCCCATATAAGATCAGCGGTTGTGATTTGCCCGCCAAGGTTCTGATCTGCTGGAAATCTGTCTGAACAGTCTGTTTTCTAGGCTATACGTACATAGCGTGTTGTTGAGGATATGTTGGCCAATTTGACTTGGAGACAACTTCCTCATTACATGCACATGTTGTGGTGTTATAGTGTGCAAACATACAACTGTGAGTATGCACCAGAATTGACACACGAATAAGAATTGCTACCTCTGACCCTGTGTGTGGTTGTGTAAGTCACTGAACTGTTTCTTACACTTAACATTTCACTTACTGCAGTACCCAGACCAACATCCAACATCTCCTAAGCTAATTTAATTTATGGTACTCAGTGGTGATCTTGCACGCCCAGCTCAGAGACCTCACAGTGCTGTGCCACAAAGCAGTCTGCTTTTAAAGGAACAGGTAATTTGCTTAGTCATGACAGATGCCAGGCCCTGATACACCTTCTGGTAATGTTTCATCCTAATTTGGTCTAATTTCCAACTGTGCTGTAGTTGCACCATTCGGCAAATTACTACCCAAATGTCAGCTGCCAGGCACCTGCACCATGCAGTGTGTGCCACTGATTCAAAGATATAATGCGATCTGAGTACATTCTTTGCAGGAGCACCTGGGTGCAATTACATCTTTGTCTATTGTTTTCATCAGCTTGGTGGGATTGTATTGTCGGATTTTTGACTGTTCTTTCTCTCAGATTTGTAGCTTGGCCAAGGCAACATGCTTTGTTTGCTTTGAGTGTGTCTCACATTATTCCCCACCACAAGTTTGTCTGTGATTTCTGAAGCAGGGCCTTGATAGCATTTCAGTTCTGGCATGCTCTGGTCTCTCTAAGTCTCTCTCTCAGTGTTATTAATACAGTATTTTTTTTATATGGCACAGAAATCCAGTTCAGCATTCATACAGTACAAGTCTGATTGTTGATAATGTACCCTGTGTTTGAGCTTAAGCAGCAAATGAAAGATTTGTGTCCATCTACTACTTCTCATCTCTCTCTCATCAGCCACTGCAGCAGACAGAAACAGAGAAATTATATCATCCTCCCTGGTGTGACCATGAGTCCCAGTGGAAATGGTTCTGTTGTAGTCGAGATACATTTATGCCAGGTGATTTTTATTTTCACAGTACATTCAGTTACTGTATATGTGGAGCCAATTGAATAAAACTGAGCCTCAGTGGTCCAGCGGTTGGTGATATTCATCAGCGTGTGCAAGGAGAGTGTCATGTTTCAGCCATCCTTAGGGAGAGACTGAGGTACATGTATACTCTCCTGCCAGTTGAAGGGTACAGTGCCTTTTCTGACGCCCCATCCCCCATCACACCAGGCTGCCTCTTACATAAGTCGTGCAGAGAGGCAAAGAAAAATGGGAAAATTGTCTGTTTGAAATAGAAGATACATGATTTAGTAGGTGCATGTGAGGAATATTGTGTAGACAATGCTGAGCTTGACTGTTTGACGAATGTGTAGAAGAAGAGTAGTGCCTCCTGTGATTTGAAGGAATGTGTGGAATAACTGAGTTAATGAATTTGTCATGCTGCCGTCTGAAACAGATAGTAGCTCTACTTTTAAATGTTATGAAAATAAGGACGATTACTGTGGTTGTTTGCATAGTTAACCATATTAGCGGCATTGTTTGTGGATGACAATGTCAAAGTCTGTATATTGGTCCAGACTGTAATAGCTCAACAACTGTTTCAAGGGGAGCCATGAAATACGCTAACCTAAGATGGTTGATATTGACTACATATACCAGCTTATCATCAGCATAGTGGAATAGTCATTGTGGGCATGCTGACATTAGCCTCAAAAAGTTGCTAACATGGCTATTATGTAGTTATATCTTGTTTTATTATGGTTCAGAGCTGAAGGAAGCCAACATAGAAGTGCCAAAAACGTCCTCAAATGGCCACTTGTAGTATCCTGCTATAAAAAAACGATGTGGTATTGGTAGCTAATTTCCCCATTCAGGACAATTGTACTATACTCTAATTTTTGGATAAGTCACCCGTTTAAATTATTTTTAGGCTTTAAGTTAGGCATAATTGCCTTGGCCGCTTTAGTGTCAGGTTCCACCTCTTTTCCCATTTTTGGATTAACTGGGAGGAGGCAGCATCAGGCACTGCCAAGATGGTGACAGCTGGATGCACCCACACGTTGATGTTTTATACAGTCTATCATCTAAACCAGCTAAAGGATCTGAGCACAGGGTACAATATGTGATCTCTAGCTGTTGATGTAGTATGTGTTGAATAATTACAGGGTCAAAACCAGATTTAAATATCATTGTTTTCCTTCACATCTCAATTTTTGAGTTATCTCAGCAGCTCGCAGTCTTTATGAACTGGCAGGATCAGGCCTTTCCTGTAAATTGCATCTCGCGCTCATGTCAGATTCACTCGTGTTTATTTACATGCTATGAGTATTTCCTTCTGCAAGTGAGCTAATTGAGGATTTTTCTGCTTTGTTAAATGAAACAGGAACCCATTTACAAACTGTAATTCATTCATTCCATTCAGCTTTACAATAACTTCAACACTAGAATCAGTGAACATAAATTAGTATAGTAAGTGTAATGAGCCTGAACTCACACCTTTTATCACATTCATCTATGTGTGTTTTGATGCCTTTGTGTAAGCAGTGGCTGCCTTTGCATTGTATCTTTTTATTGTCCTTTTGCTGAAGAGCAGAAAAGTAGTCTTGGAGGAAATTTCATTTCCACAGATCAAACTGGATCATCATAATCGCAGGGTAACCTGCCATGCTCTGTAGTCCCCGTTGCAGGCTTAACTGTGAAAGGAAAGCTCCCTATCCCAAACCCTCATTCTACTCTGTGTACAAACACCTAATCCCATTTGTGCAGAGTTACAATAACTGTGCTCTGCTTCACTCTTACACCTTTTGGTTTTATTGTGGAATTAAGAGGCCCTGGGTAAGAACAACATATCATAACCAGCAGCTCACACATCTTGCATTATAGCTTGTTGAAATGCTATATGCATCAGAGCTTGCAGCTTATTTAATATTTGTTTAGTGTCTTGTACAGTGTGTAATAGTAACTCTCTCACTGAATGAAGATGTCACTCAGCTAGCAGCTTGATTGCCAGAACTACAGCCAAGCTGGGCTTCGAGGGAAATGTTTCTGTGACTTGCTTGGATTAATACATGATTAAGAAGAACACGTATAGTGTTTTTTATACCGTGAGAAAAACACTGGAGCTTTACTTCTCTGTATATTGTGTCCCCACTTTCTCTGTCTGTTGGTTTATTTCCCCCTATATAAACCCATTAATTAGTCTTTTTTTTTTCAGTGCACACTATTCTTGCTACTAGTAATTGGACTCAGCCTGGAGGAGCTTTGGCACAGACCCAAATGAGTCCAAACCTCAATAGAAGCCCTGTTGAGAGATTGATGAAATTTGGGTGTTTTCATGCCAGTCACCAAGGACCAGGCCAAACAAATCAAATTCAAGGGATCATTAGGTGGTTCTTAATGATGTCAGTCTGGTGGCATCTAGGCTTTTTCTTTCAAACTTTCCAGAGCTTTCTGTCCCAAAGCTTTTTGTATAAGCTTCAGTGCTTCACTCTATCGTTGTGCAAGTAAGGAAGAGATTTTGAGGATGAAATTAAGACATCTGAGCAAAATCAAACTCTCCAATACATACTTTTGACAGGGGACACAATAAAATGTGGGGTTTCACCTGACCCTCAGCCTTTCGCTTTTGGGTGTTTTTTCAGCTCTCAAGAATTTGATTTAGTAAAAGAGGCCCTATTATTGCCTCAGTACACTTTACAGTATTATTTAAGAGGTCAACGAGCTGCAGCTGAGCTTTAACAGTGAAAGTATTGATCCTGCTGGCTTTGGCTGCAATCAATGCCTTCCTGGAAATGGAGAGTCTGTGTATGGTGGGAGTGGTGGCAGATTTGTCGCTGGAGAGGTTGAAAAGAGTTGAAAGACAAAGTGATGCATACAGATCATGTCGTTTACAGTTGTATTGTATTTTCCAAACGTTCTGGTCATATTTTTAAAATTCAGAGGGAGTTGTGTAGAAGCCAGTATAATATTAAGTGTAAAGTTAGAATGTGAAAAGAGCCCGCAAGCCAGCAGTGAAGGAAAGTTTTGCCAGTATTCTCGCAAATCTATCCCAATGTCGAAGATGTAAGGAAACATGGGAATTTGAATTGATAGCATTTGTTTTGTAAGTCTTAACACACACCATAAATTATTCTGCCAAGAGGGTATTTTGAATTCACACAGTGTTAGCCATAACCGCTTTTTATTCAAAACAAGACCCCATGGAATTGGTTTGGGTGGCGGCCTCTCTAAACATGCGCTCAAGAGATAAACGTGTGTGCCAATGTGAGTTTGTACATCTTTGCCTGTGCGTGTATTGTTTGTATAAAAACCAATAGCTCTTCACAAAATATGAAAGGAGCAGCACATTGAATATGTTGTGCCACACTCCAGAAACATCCACACAGTGTCACAAAGAGTAGTCTGGTCAGGGAACAGGGAAGCCGGAGCTAAACAGCTAAGATTGTTGACTGCTAAGAAGATTCAATGTGGGTTTTTGGTCCAGAGGAAAAATTGAGCTACAATATTGCTACAGACACAGCATGCCAACAATATGAAAAATAGTCCAATTTTGTCGAGAAGACTAAGTCTGTCTTATTGAATTTCTTTTTGGCTGATTAATGTCTCCGGACCCTCCCCAGCGCAGCGATACAGCACAAACTGACACGGCTTTTCAATTCCAGATGTAATTGAGTGTGTGTTTTTCATGAAGCTGCAGTGGTCATTAATTAGGCACATAAAAAGCAGCACATTAATTGTGGGACAGTTTAGAAAGCCTTCTTGCAGTAATCAATTAGAGGGTAAATAATGAATGAAATCTCTCCATCGCAGCCTGGGGAAATTCAATTATTTATCATCCTTACTTGTTCCCTGGAGGAACCTCCACGTCTGTGTAAGAGCTCAGGTAAATTATTTCCTTAACACCTCCAACAAAGACAGCTGCATGATGTGCTGGCCACAGTGCACACAGTAACACATACTCAAGTACCTATAGAGCAGGACCCATGCACACTCGCACATTTAAACCGAGGCGGAGGCTGTAATTAATCTGTTTCTTCATATTTAGTATAACATAACCAGTTAATGGGCTGGGCCTTTTAGTTGTCAGGCAAGCAGCGATTTGGAAGCACTCCCCTCGGATCTGATGATTGGGGAGGATGAACGGCTGTCAGGGTCGGGCCGACTGCTCCTCGCTCTTCCTCACCAACAAATAGCCCTTTCCCTGACGTAAATGTATCATTACGGCTGCAGTGCATGTCCTTTTGCGCGCTGTGCGGGTAATTGAGCCCGGTCTTGCTGCTGCTGAGACATCCTTTAGCCTTCAATCAAACGGACGTGTCCAGACACAGTTCCTGAGAGATGCAATGATGATATACTGTCCATTGTAAAAAATGAGTTTGTTCCAAAGTTACGGTCATGACCTGCAACTTTAAGTTGTCTTTGCTATAACTCACTTATTTTCACAGCCTTATTTTTTTCCATTTTTATCTCATTTTGTGCCCCTTTTCTCTCCTCAGCTACATCCTCTTGATCTTGGTTGTAGCATTATTCTCCTGCCAGCTCCCTCCCTTTGTATTCTGCTGGAATAGTGCAACTCTACGCTGTACACAAAGTGAAGTTGCTTTAGGATAAAGGAGTCACAAACTCCTCCTAAGGTAGTTACACTTCACTTCACTTGGGTCCGAGGAAAGGGGACGTAAACAGAGTGTCCCCTCAGGCCTGTGGGAGAATTTGTGTTCACAGCACGCCTATGGCAAGGGGAGTTTATATATCTCAGTGTGTGGGTGACAGAGTTCATTCTCTTAATCTTTCTCTGCCTCTGCAGGCTGTTGAAGATCACATACAGTACACAACTAATCAAGACACTATGTCTGATGAATCAAGCAGGACAGAGATATGCCCTCTCAGTTTTTTTGCTCTCCTTCAGTCTTTTCAGTGACCATTTTTGTCGTCTGAGTTCATGGTCCCTCATGGATGCATGAGACCGACCCATACACATGGAAACCCTCCAGGGTTTTTGTCCGAGAAAGTTTCCATCTGTACACTGATGATGAATTAAAATCCTGTTTTCAGTATGTAAATGAAACATTGTTACTCTCCAGCTCTTTTCTTTATCTGCTATTATGTATCTCATTGGTATTTATCTGTCACCTTAGTTATCTGCTGTGGTGCTGCAAGTCCATCGGGATTGAGGGATGAGATTAAAAATTCTACTTTTTTTTTACCGCGATGATAGATGGCTCTCAGGTGCTTTGTGTTTAGAATTATGATTCCTGCTGCGAACTCATCTATTTGATTTGATTCTCTGCTTTAGTACTCATAATCCCATGGTGCATCATGGCCATCGGATGACTGATGGTGTACTGCTGCTATTGTTGACACAAAGCCCGTCTTACGTCATATAGCTCATGAGTCTTGCTGCTCTACAGTCAGAACCATAACTTTGGGTGCTTTGTCTGAAACCAGAGAACGCATTTACTTATGGCAAGCACAGATCAAACTTTAATGGTTGCAAAAAAAAACATCCCTAGGATGAACAAACGCTAAAAAAAAATCAATCCTGAGTGTTTTACAGCCATGCCTTGCAACAGCAAATTCTGGGGTCCTGAGCTTACTGTCTGTCTGCCTAGTCATGCAGGAAAAACAATATCTGTGAGACGCTGTGATTTTTAATTCCTTGAAAAGACTGTAGTGTTCTTTCAAAGAAAATTATAGCTTCACATTTACAGTTACACACACACACACACACACACACACACACACACACACACACACACACACACACACACACACACACACACACACACACACACACACACACAAACTGCAGCCCAAGGTGTTACACATGCTGCACATACAGGTGTGAATACGACAAAAATCATCATGTGTAGTGTTATAAAATCAGTGTAAAAAACGAATACCAAACTGTACTGCAATTTCTATGCTTATAATGCCAGAGAAGTGTTGCCCTAGTTTGTGTTGTTGGGATACTGTATTACAGGTTATGTAAGGTAGAGCTAAAACAATTAAATCATGTTGGATAACAAGTTAATCTGTGACTATAAAGCAATTTATTTTCTCGCAGAACAGTTTCCAATTCATCGGTTTCAGCTTTCCAGTCTGATGATTTGCCTATTTTCTTTGATGTGTGTGATTCTTTGATATGTGATAACAACTTGAACAGGTTTTGTTTTTTCAAATGAATGACCAATTACATCTATTAATCAAGAATATAATTGGCAGGTTGATGCACAACAAATGATCTTTAGTTGCAGGCTTAATGTAAGTGATGCATTCCTGTTATAAGTTGATACAGGAGAAGGGTGCGTGTAAATGTTTGTGTGCATGTAAACAGTACACACCTTGCAACATAATGTAAACCAAAACCTAACCAGGCTATTATATCTTGCAGGGCTGCCTTATTGACCCCTGGTTAGATTTAGGCAACTTGGTTAGGGTTAGTAAAAGATTGTGGGTTGGGTTAAAACAAGTGCGTTTGTAACAGTGACGCAAGAACCCAAGTCTCCTGGGTGAAAGTCAGGTATTTGGACTTTGGACTAGCAATGATAATGGGCTGGCTATTTGCATACTCTCTTGATGCTCTTATTCAAATGCTCAACCCTTCAATGTCTACAGTATTTAGTTCTCATGTGAAAATCGTTTAATGTTTGTCCTCATTTGCCTTTTAAGCACAATGATTCATTTGGAATAAAACAAATTGAACAAACTGAATTTCCCCTGCTTTCTATAACTGGGAGTTATCAACCTTGCATATGAACATTTTAATGGTAGCTGCTCAGGAAAGGGTTGCATCAGTCATTTTTTTGTTCATGCTCAGACTTTTTTTAAGCCAGGCTCTTAAACCTTCCTCTTGATACATTTAGGAAAAGTGCTGCGTTATGTGCATGACATTTATATCAGGCTATATTCTGCATCCTTCTGTCCGCGGTAATGTACAGGTGAAGATGAATGCTGACTTTACAAAAAAAGGATTTTGTATTCACTCTCTCCAGTGGCTCTGGGATAGTGAATCCATCACTCTGAGTAGATTAGAAATAGGATTATAGCGAATTCTGACAGCCAGGCGCTGAAAAGGAGTTTGATATATTGGTTAATATGCACGAAGGCTTAAGCAACAGTTATGTGCCTGTTCCCGAGTGGAGAGGTGTGTAGATCAAGTATTAACTTTGCTGAAAGCCCAGAACTGGTCTTTTCTGGAAAGTAGGACAACTGCCAACTTTGCAGGGAACGTATTTTATCACCAGGTGACTCTATCTAGGTGGATGTCCCACTTTGTGGGTACAAATATGATACAAACGAGTTAAACCTGAAAGTGTAAGAGGTTCAGATTTAGGCATGTCGATGTGCATGCTGGTAACTATATATAAACTAAATACACACCCACACACCCACCCACAAGCCCATAAAAAGATGTGGGAAGAAAGATGGAGGTGAAGAATCGATTTATATTATTTTTCCAAACCGCTTCCGGGAAATGTGCATTCATACATCTTTTTCTATTCATCTATCTAGATTTACGTAATTGTAAGAGCCAGAATATTGTTCAGAAACATGCTTATGTGGTCCCTTTATTAAGGGACGTTTGGGACATACAACTCTGCCTTGTACCCTGCAACATGTGTTGACGTATACAATGTGTTTACAATATGGTGAACCAGAGCTAGTGCTTGAAAGTGTGTCCAAAACAATGTGACTCGCCTTCTATGCAACAGAAACAATAAAAAAAGTGGATGTTGAAGAAGAAAGAAAGGACTTTTCTTTTTCTTTAGATGTAGCTCTATTTTTACTCACCAAGGATTTACAGTTATTAAGGTTGGTGACTTAGGCTGGAAGCTATAGCTGCTTCACAAACCCTAGTGTGTGCAGACAGTGTGCATTCAATTTTAAACTTCTTGGGGGTTTTTTTTAATACGGAAGATGCAAATCCTTTTTAGGCAGCACAGAATTTTGTGGACAGAGATGAACGTGCGACGTACGTTTAAAATATTACAGTAAACAGCGACAGAAACTCATTCATTGCAACTCAGAGAGGAAAGATAATAAGTAGGTAAGTAAGTAAGGAAACACTTTACTTCCTGTTGAATGTGCCCTGAATGGGTCGAAATGACTGTATTGGGGTTTTTTGTTGAGATATATTAGGTCAAACACTACAGAATCAGAGAATAACTGCTGGCTGTTAATGGTGACCTAAGCCTGCTGAAAAAAAAGTTAATTTGGCCATCAACATATATTTTCTTCTTTTTCTCTTTTAATAATGTGCAATATATTGGAACCAGCAATTAATGAGAATTCAAATTGATAAACGGAATATGCATTGATAAAAATAGAAACAATTACTCTTATCTGTTGTGGCGCAGCGTCAGTCCAGTGAGGAGATTGTACTTGGCTTTGGTTTTGTAGCTGGTCTGGGTCTGATAAATACAGGGAGATGGGCCGATGTATCACTCCATCAGGGGCAGACAGAGGGGCTGCTGATTGTGGCCACTCAGCCATTGCATATTGTCATAAGATACTCACATTTTGCCCATTGTCTACACCCCCAACCCCACCACCTATCCCTCCATCCCGAAGCACTTTATTGTGGAGATGCAGTTGATTGGCAGAAGATTCAACATCCTGCAGTGTCTTTCTGCCCCTCCTTTACAGAAACACTTACAGAGCTTCAGCTAATCTTTATTCTCAGTATTGATGTATACTTTTTAAAAAATCGTTGACTCTGTATGACAGTACACATAGTGAAAAATGCCATCACAACAGAGAAGAACATCCTTACATTTGAGAAGCTGAAACGAGTTAACCTTGTGCATCGTTGTCTAAAAAGAAATCACCCTGACCTTTTTAAAAACCTATTTTATGTTATTTTTCCTTTATTCAACCACGTAAGTCCCACTGATAGCTTTTCAGAGTAGACCTGAACAAAATGGAAACATGAAAAACTAGAAGGCCACTCAGAGAGCGTAGACCTCACAATGTTAACGATAGGGGAAAGAGCATTTATGTATCCGCCCTGTGATTCGGATCCATTCCAAAATTTAATGGCTACTTCTGTGGCCCATGCTACAACCTTGCAGACGTTGCATGGAAACTGGACCAGTAGTTTTCCTGTAATCCTGCTGACAAACTGACAAACACAAATAGGTTTTGTGCCGGAAACTGCTGAAACTGCTTGAAATTTAGATAGGATGCCAACAAGTTACAGACAAGTGATACATAATTACCTAAACGGCTAATCAGCCTCTCAATTGTGCATCTTTTCTTTGTCTCGTGTGATATTAAGCATTATATCTTTGGCAAACTTGAATTGTTGGTGAGATACTATCATCTTCTGTGTTGATGATAATGTGTTATCTATTTTCTTACATTTGTTGAGATGAAGTAGACCATTAACGAAGGAGTCATTTATAATTGCCTTGAATTCTCCACAAATTTGAATTTGTTTTGCAGTCTTGTCCAAGTGGCTGTAGTAGAAACCATGAATGTTTTCTCTCCTATCTCGGTGTGTTAAGGACAGTCTGCAGATACATTTCTTATGGCTATCATAATTAATAATTATAATAATGCACTTTCCGTGGATCAACTGTTCCATGAATTCATCTACATAGACACACTTTACCCAGACTCAAAGTTTGTACTTTCCGTCAGTGATTCTCCAGCTTTCTCACACACGCACGCACACACTGATGAACACTCTGGTGCTTTCTGACATGAGCCTGCCATTCGAGATGGCAGGTGTCAGTCAAATGTTCCCATTAAGATGGAAATGATGAATTCACTAAACGGGAAGTGTTTGACAGGGCAGAAGCTGGGTCAACTGCTAAACTCGGTTTCACGCTGACATTTTGGATCAGTAAACAGCATGCGTCGTCCCATAGCCAACACCTGATCCCTCTTTTACTTTGAGATGTAGTACGGTGCAGTAAGACCGATGCATTTCTGTACTTTATCTGATTTGAAGTCATAATTGGACAATTTGTTCGTGCAGCTGCAGTAAAAAAATAATTGCGAGTGTTGCCATTGTGACAGTCTATATAGTCATAATTACTGCAGCTAAAGCTTGATTTGTGCCACCAATTATCATAATGGCCACTGACTTTCCCCAGACTGCTTAAAACTGTACATCACCTGATAATCAATTTTGTTTAAAAATATTGAGTGAGTTCACAGTCGAGCCCTCCTGCCCCTCGTTTTTTCTCCCTCGCTTCGTAAAGCCAATGGTTACCTGTATCCACGGCAACCTGAAGGCAGAGCATTCCAGGAGATTAAGGCAACTGGAAGCCGAGAGACGGGCCATATTTGTTTTGATGTCTTCGCATTGCATAAAAGACGGTGGCAGCAGTTGAGTCAGTCCACCCATGATGCTTTGGGACACCTCTCTGCCAGAGGCCGCTTCACTTTCCCTTTTCTTTCCCGCATTGTCATTTTTTTTTTCAAAAAGCATCACAAACAAGAATGTATCCGCTTCAGCCTCCATTCAGCATCACATTCTTGAAGCTCTTTCATGTCGTGTTTTTATGTTTTACTTTTATTCACTTGAAATGTGAAACTTGCCAGCTTCTTCAAAAGATGAGTGTGACTTTGGTTCACTGTGACTGTTACAGTTGGATCTCACTCTGAAATGTACAAAAATGGTCCAGAACAGTTCCCTTACTTTGATGGGAAATGTGTAAAACCCTTGTTCTGCTGCACAAAGACTTTTTTCTCATCTTTACTTTTTTCTTGTGAAACACTGTCTCATTTTAGGGCATTTTAGGAAAATGACTCTTTTGTGAAGCTGCGCCTCATCCTCTGCCTCCACAATAGGTCACAGGATTAAATCACAAGGGTTGTAGGAGGATTAATAGGAGTGGAAAGCAAAAACTTTTATTTCTACTTCGTAATGTTAATGCTTGTTGTTATGTTTTTTTGTTTTTTTTACTTCCCTCTCTTTTTGTCCATTACTTATGCATTTCAGAACGAGGAAATTATTCAGATCACCTCTCTTTGGTTAACTGAATACAATATGTGACAAGGGGTCACAGGGAGACTTCATTTTAAGGTCTCAAAACAAATGCCTCTCTAGTCTAGCTCAGTGGTTCACAACCTTTTTGGCTAGTGACCCTTTCAAATAAAGTTTACTTGTAACTCCTTATCACATGTAATTATGACCATTTACCATTTTTTCACAAGAAAAAAGCATCTAAACCCAAGAATCCTTCAATGATAAATTAACAGACTTTGCTTGTCAGTGGGGCTATAAGTAGGCTTAAGGATTATTTTCACTTTTGATTACTTAGCCGATCATTTTTCCAGATTAATCATGTGGTTTATAAAATCTCAGCATGCCACCATGAACCAGCTCATTTTTGTCAGTTTAGCTTTAAAGATTAATTGGATATGAAGATCGGTCCCAATTCATTTTCTGCTAATCAACTTTTCAGCTCTAGTAAAAAGTTTGGGAATCAAATCTGAACCCACTAGTCTGAATATAATGTTGGCATTTTACATTTCTGCAAGATATGTTGTATCTCAACGTTTCTGACCCGCTCTCATTCCCTATCGCCCAACACTTTTTGATGCTCCACGGTCCCAGATTTAAACACGTGATTAATGTTGTGAATTCAAACTAAAGCTGTTAACATTATTTAGGTTTAGGCATCAAAACGACATGGTTAGGTTTAGGAAAAGATCATGATTTGGGTTAAAATAAGTACAGCAGTTATGTGATTTAGGTTTCACTTTCAAAGTCAACCATCCACCCCGACCTCCTCCCTAAGCAGAGTTTGAGGCTTGTTATACCATTTAACCTGATTTACGGAGCACTTGCTGCGAACGTGTAGTCGGCTGAATGCGTGGTACGTCACATACAGACGTAAGAGGGTGCCAGGTTTTTATGTTACTGGTTTACAGAAACATAAAATACAAACATTTTTTTCTGGCAACCAGGCTGTCAAATCTATTGATGAGACTTTATGGTGATCTTAGTGGAAACTGTTACAAAAAAGCAAAAAGTATAAGGGAAAAAAAAGAGAATAAAAATCATAATAAATAACCATAATTCTGTTTATCTTGGATATATTTTTTATTCTTATCTCTTCATTGCGTCCTCTCAGATCCATACTGGGAACCTCTGTGGTGTCCCCAGGCTGTGAGCCACTCATACACCGTCTGTTCAAATTAAAAGTGAAATGTATGACATCACCTCAGACATGATCTTTCCATTACCCTGTAATTACATCCCAGGAGCCAATAAGAAGCACCACCACCGTTCTGCCCGAGTCCACCTGCTTCCTCCGCATCATTTCCTCAGTGAATCCAGAACACGTCAATCCTCCGTGACCAATTCCACCACTGTTTCTGCTCCCCTTGAGCTCATTTGCCACCAATTCCTCTCCCATCATCCAAACTGTTTTCGGAGGCTGAGATTGGGCCAATTTCTTCTAGCACGACATTTCATTACAGCCAAGAAATGAACACATGGTGACCTCCACTCAGTTCCCGGATCCCATATCAGGTCAAGGCTTCTTCTCTCCTCCTGGGGTGAAGATTTTTTATTTTTACAACCAACTGCCTGCAACAGCTGTGGCTGCACAATCACTGCTCTCATAATGATATCAATCAGAGCCAATCAGGGTGTTCCCCTTTGAAGTCGCAAGCTAATTTGGGCCTTAATGAATTCCATCTTAGTATGATTTTGTCGCCAGCTCTGTGATTGCATTGATCAAGTTAACCTGTGTTGTAACTCAGCGGGGGTAACATGACTTGATTTGCCTGTCAGACATTCATGGGGAGAAAATGCAGTTTCAAAGTGGAGAAACTGGCTGAAACTAGCAAAGGCTAGCAGTAACTGGGCAGAGCGCCAGCGGAGTGGGTCTGGGAAGTGCTTTCTTTTTATGCCAAACAGTGTTTTGGCACCATCCATATCCTCACATTCTGCCCACAGAGCACGGACATAGAGTCTGGCTCTTGCTCAAGGTATTGCACTGAAGTTAAAAAAAACAAACAAAAAGAAGCTCTCTCTAATGCTTCTCCAATGCTTTCAAACTTTTGAACCCGCCTGAGTACTGCTGTAGCTTTCCCAGTTGTGGTGGAGGTAGTGTTCAGATCATTTACTCAAGTAAAAGTGCCACAACATAAAAATACAATAACAGAAGTTGTTTTATCGCTAAAATATACTTACCCGTGCAGGTACTTGAAGCATCTCTGTGTGTTACAGTATATATAATTATTATATAATATTATCCGTGCATAAACATGTACCTATTTTGATGTTTGAACTACTTATACAGTAGTTCAAATGTTAAAATGGTTCAGACCATAACAATGTATTATAGCGATGATCTCTCCATAACAGCTGAGCAAACTCTCTAAACTCTTCACTGATGAGGACTGTGATTGAAAGCTTCACTAGCTAATAAGTGGGCCTTGAATTCAGAATATTTAGTCACATAAATGTACTCGTTTCAGGAATTTAGTCTTTTTATTTTCATTAAGACAAAACAAGGCGGGTTGCAGCAGTAAAATATACTGCACTGCACTGATTATTGTGTACTTGTTTTAAGAGACTCAAATACTAAACAAATTTATTCTGATAAGATGGAGACCTACGATGTGCACAGTATGTATAATTTGAATCTAGAGAATAACTACTATCAGGTCTTTAAGTCATGAAGCAGCAGCCTTTCAAAGTACGGGTCCAAGCCTCGTATTTCTATAATGCCGCACTTCTTTGTTCCCCATTGTTTATCCAGATCCGAGTTTGTTTTTTAAAAGATAAAATTGTCATTTTATCACTTTCTTAACGATGAAAAGTTGTCACACTAAAAAAAGAAGGTATCAAATAAAGTGTACATGTTTTTTTGTTGTTTGTTTTGGTCAACAGAGCGTTACCTGGAAATTTTGAAAGGGTGTTACGTCAGACTTAGGGCGCACTCACACTGTCCTTCCGCACCACGACCCGGGCTTTAGGGTACTTGTCCCCCCTCCCTCTCCCCCCACGCCCCAGCCCCGTTTGTACTCACACTGCCAGGGCCTCGACCAATGCTTCTTGCTGTCCATATGCCATCATGCCGTAACACGTCACGCGCATTGATCGCGTGTGTGTGGCTTTGTTTACAAATCTTTCCATAGACCTCGTAGTTTTTGTGCGTCTTGTCGACTGTTTTGGAATATTTTCATCCGACCAAATCTGCAGTAAACACTCCACCTCCGCACCACACCAACGTGAACCTTTCACCGCCATTGTTGTTGTTGTTAAATGTCCGCGCATGGTCCGTCCTTCTATTTTCTATGTCCGAACAGGCGGACATAACGCTACTGCCGTAGGTCTCGTGCTCGTGCTCGTACATGTGCGCACGCTCGTGCTCGTACATGTGCAAACGGCTCCGCTAAAGCCCACCTCTTTCAAGCGGGCCGTGGACGGCCCGCTGTCGGCTGTTATGCGCAGAACGGGTGCACTCACACTGCTTAAACATTCTAGGCTTTAGCTGAAAAAACGGTTTTGTCCCGGGATAGAACGACAGTGTGAGTACGCCCTTAAAGACCGGATAGATGTCATATATTGTAAATGTAGTGTGCAATGGAACCAAAATGTATATAAAGTAAAGTAATTAATAATCGAAGTCCAAGTACCTCAAACTTTAAATGCAGTATTTTAGAATGTGCTTCCAGCTCTTCTTGGCAGGTTTTGCCTCATATGTAAACTAAAGTGCTCAAATGGTTCTCGGATGATTTGAAAATGTATCCTAATTCTGCTTGAATAGGAGATACAAATCATGCAAAATGTACTGAAACTTTTTTACAACCACCTATTTACAATATGTGGAAAAGGTGTGAGTGTGTCTGTAACATTCAACAGAGTGAGAGAGATAATAAAAGAGGGAAATCTAAGAAAATGAGAAAAGGAGAAAAGGCTTTATTTTTGTGTAATTAAGCCGTAAGTGTGAAGCTTTGCACTTTCAGTCACTGCCAGGCACTCAGGCCACTTTAATTGCCTTCCACAGGTAAAAACAGCTTCACTTCTGCACACTGGACTGAATCCAGACAGCTAATGGTCTCTCCATATTTTTATACTCTGTCTTTTTAAGTTTGAGCGAGCAGTTAAGATGTTTCTGTGTCTGCTAATTGGGATGTTTGAGATGATGGCAAGTTGGTGGCTCAGTGGTCTAAGGAGTCGCACTGAGAGTGAAAAACAAAGGGAGAAAGAGAAGGCAAGTGACAAACAGAGCCGCAGTGAGACGGTTCACAGCTGCCAAGCAGGTAGCTGCCCTCACAATGTGACACATCTGCCAGCTCAAACTGGGTGCTCACAGGAGCTGCCAACTACCACTCCTGCGTTTTCTTCTCTCACACATACTCCTACAAAGACAGGTGAGCTCTTTGCACATGCTACTGCTGTTTGAAATAAACCGTAGCAGTGCCAGGTGCTGCTGGAAAGGAAGAAAGAAAAGGGGGAAAAAAGAAATGTTCAGCCTCATGTGTAGACATTACTGTGGCAGTAGTGACAGCATGCCTTCCCGGGAGACACCTTGGCTCTGCAATTGTCACGACTGTGGACACAGCAAGTCCCCCCAGCCCTCTGAAATTAATACAAGCTGACCAGCAGCCTGCTCTCACAGCCTCGATGGGGACAGAAGGCTTATTCGGGGCGACAGAGCCTAAGACTTGTCCCCAACAAAGCCTGGCTGCCCTGACTGGGCTGGGACATTAAAGGATGCCACTCTGCATGAAGTGCTCTCCTGATTACTGCTGACTTTGGCTCGGATAAGTGAAAAAGCCACGCTAAGGTGACTTTCACAAAGCACAGGCTTGTCTTTTTTTTCAAGCTCTTATAGTACACCTTCACAAACACACATTCACACTCTTCTGTGCAGGATTTGCTCATGGCGTTACACAATGGCAAATAATTGGTAATGTAGCGCCGCGTTAAGCTGATTGTTTGCTATGCATCGATAAATAACATCTAAACATCTGACCCCCAACGCAGAGACAACCCCTGTTTCGTATAATAGCACTGGCACTCAGATGTGACAAATCCAGCCAGCACTAAGCCAAGCACACACACACACTTTTATGAGGACTAAAGCCAGGCCCTTTTAGGAGCTCAGTGTTGTTCTGCTGGCTCATCGATTGAGAACCTCCTGATGCGATCAACAGCTGTCTCTCAGCCGAGTGGCGAGCTGATGGCCGCCTAGCGTTGTTCTGCCTCAGTGTTGCCCATCAGGGTCAGCCCCTCATCCCACTCCCTCTTTATGTGCACATTTCTACACTGAGCTGAGTAACAGTAATGCTCTTCACAGACACTAGACTGCCTGTGAATGGTGGCATGCTGGTACCATCCACCAGCCATTTAGCTCTGATTCTTTGTCCTCCCAAAGACTTCAGTTCATACTGTTTTAAAGTATTTTCATCAGCCAGCTCACCGTCACAAAGAAAAAGCATAGTTGTATATTTTATCTGACCAAGCTGGCAAATATATTTTGCTCCAGAGAGGATATTGATTTAGTGCATCACACTCAAGTCTTGCTTTCTGAATAATTTGGCAGCCTTGCATTTGTTTTGCTGAGCCACCCATCCCTCTTTTATGTGTGTCCCCTTAGCTTACTTTTGTGATGCGTAAAAAAAAGTATGAAGAATCACAGGCAGCCTTTAATTTGTTGTGTTGAGCCACCCATCCCTCTTTTATGTGTGTCCCTTTAGCTTTCGTTTGTGATGCGTAAAAGTATGAAGAATCACAGGCAGCCTTTAATTTGTTGTGTTGAGCCACCCATCCCTCTTTTCTATGTGTCCCTTTAGCTTATATTTGTGATGCGTAAACGTATGAAGAATCACAGGCAGCCTTTCATTTGTTGTGTTGAGCCACCTATCCCTCTTTTCTGTGTGTCCCTTTAGCTTACTTTTGCGATGCATTGAAGTATGAAGAATCACAACTAAAACTCTGTGTGTATTCATGGTCGGTTGCATAATTTAAGCTGTGCTTACACGTTAAAGAACAAAGCATAAAAGATAGAAATCTACGTTCTTTACCTCCAGTTTTAAACCCCTAAATATCAATATTTGTATTGGCCTCAAAAGTCCAGTATTGATCAGGCTATAGATTGCATATCAGTACTTCTGCCAGCTCCGACACTTGTTAGACCTGTCAATTAAAATAATAGCAAAGAAGACGTGCAACATAGCCAATTGGGCCACATCAGCAACAATATTGGATTAGCTGTCATCACTCACTGGCTATTTATAGCACCTGTATCAATAATTAATCATGATTATTAAAGGTCAGAAATATGACCACAAGCAGTATTTAGTTGATGGAGGGATATCAAAGCAGATTTTTGAAAATGCTTCACAGCAGAGGATAAAGTTAAGAGACACTTTGTGTATTCATGGTTTTTGTGCATATTATAATTTCTAATGTGATTCTCTCTCTTCCTCTTTCATGCAGACACTTCTCTCTACATTTTCCTTTCCCTTCCACTCCATCTTTGCTTCACTCCTGCACTTCCTCTTTATCTTAGTGAGCAGTCACATTTAATTAGCATCAAAAGGCTGAAGCCCATGCAATATCTATGAGCTCTGACATTTGTGACAAGACAGGGATCCCTCAGATGACCCCGGAGCCTCACTCATTGAGGGGTCTGGGGATTATCAGACACCATTACTCACCATCTTGTAAGAATATTCAACCCAGCATCTGCAGCCAGGTATGCCGGTTCTTGCGATAGGTCAAAACTCCAAGCAATCAAGTGTCAGAATGATTTTTGATATTTATGTTGTTGGCCACGCCTGTAGCTGTCTTTTTATCAGCTGGTGCAGTGTGATTTATTTTGGTAGATAGTGGTCTGACCACTTGTTGTGAAATGGGAATTTCAATGCAACACAGGTTAGGTTTGTACAAAATCAACAAAAACCCGGGGAAAAACTGGACCGAACCATATTGGCATGTTCCAGGAGAAATGGCTATGGGCCAGTGACCACAGATTTACAGGTCCTAATCTCAGGTGGAAAAGCTACAAGCCAGATGCCCTCAAGCATGGCTCTGCTCTGGCATTGCCTCAGTGGGCACAAGTCAAAACTACACCATGGACAGTTACCAGGACTACCCATGTACTATTTTCTGATATAGTAATATATGAATTATTCAGACACTCCATGGTCAAAAAAATGTAGAAAGTTTGCAGCAATGGAACAGTACTGTGAATAAAATGTGAATAAAGGGAAACTGTAATGTAGAGTATACAGCAGCCTGGCCCTGTAGTTTAATTATGAAATGTAAATGGGTTTAACATTTTGCTCACGAGTGACCTGCTTTCTCTTTGGGCTCAGAATAGTTCCACCGTATTTATTTATTTCGCCCTTTCCCAGTGCCTGAATCCTGCACCTGGGTCTTTTGGCAGGAGTCAAGTAAATCTGTTGAGCTTTCCTTTCCATTATTTTGCCTTCAAATCGATGAAGCATGTCCAACCCAAAACAACAATCCTCTTCACTGTCGAGCTGTGTGTGTGAACTAGAATCTGGAATTGTGTTGATGTGTGCTAGTGCAGTGACAGAGGAGTGGCAGCAGGATGGATTCCACCCCCCGGTGATAAAATGAGTGGAATCACAGTTTTCCACCCAGCTGACACCCAAGACAGATGGAGCTAGCGAAAACTGCAGCGCAGCCACAGCCAAAACCATGGCAACAGCATGTACACGGCAACAGGAAGCCTGCCAGGCCAATCAGAGAAGCGAACGCATTGCCGTCTAAGTAGGTCCCCGAGGTAAACTCGGAGAGCATGATAGCCTAACGGATGGAGGTTTCTCTAAAGAATCAAGAAGATCTATCATATCGTTTGTGGAAGATCGGGAGGACTATAATACCATATGCTTCATATCCTAAGGGTATGATTTGATATGGCTGCAACAACTAGCATTTTAGATCACAGGCAAAATGGCATGTCATCAGCAATGCCTCTGTGTAGTGCTGTTTAACAGAAGCTGACAAAAGCCTCAAGGCATGTCTATGGTTGATGTGTTTTTGGGGAGTTTACATACACAGTGTGCCTTTTTTATTGTATTTCGGTACTGTAGCCTGCAGGAAATTTGTCATTTCACTTTGCTCCACAGAGCAGAAGATCAGCTGCATAACGGCAACCTTACAGCTGATGGAGATTCATTGTCTTGCTCAAAGGCACTTGAGTACACTTGACCTCGGTCCCTGTGGCAGAATGAAAGTCTTGAGTTCCCCATACTCTGTAAACAAGCTTGTTGATCAAGCAGCTTGCTGATAAAAGGAGATTTTACAGTATGTGATGTATCTTAATTCACTAAAATATTTAGAGACTTGTTGTACAAGATTCCCGATCTGGAAATTGTACCTGCTAGCAGGCTCATAAAAGTCAGACATTACATTTTCTCGGCTTTGGTGAAAAACCCTCACAGCATAACATGGGAGGCCAAGGTAAATGTCATAAAACATGTTCCCATTGCACAGACAGGGAAAAAGGAAATGAGATTGCAGCACATTTTCAAGAGTGGACATCAAAACTACTCCTTTTTTAATGGAATTTGTGTTTATCGCCTTCCTGATAGATTTGAGGATTAATTGCCTGATACTGTAGCTGAACTTGACCCCTACATGACCCCTTGCTGCAGTTCTCAAATCAGACACTCCTGCCATGTCTGCAAGAGTGCAGGCAGAGCATAACACCTTTGTGACGAGTCCGTCTCTGGTGTTTGAGACACATAAAACATGCTTTGACAAAAGTACAGTATAATTTTATACATCCCCATCTCAAATTGTTTTTCACTGAGTTAAAATCTCTACCTGTTTGCCATATTTATGTTATGTTTTTAATCGAGAAGAATCCAATGTGACCTTAAGTATATACTTAACATTACAGCGTGCTGATGAAATGTCAATCATGAGCTGCTTACTTTGCTCTCACCCATTTCGAAGAACTTGTGAAATTGAGTTTGTTGGAGTGTCTTACTCGTTTCACTTTTCTAGGAATAGCAGTGGAAATGTGTGGGTCTGAATGGCAGTTATCTATGCTATACAGCCTGTGCACTGTGTTAAGCTGAATTGCCTTTTCTTCACAGACTCTATGGAGGCTTGGTGATTATGTAGGCTTTTTAAGGAGGATAGATTACACAAAGTTTTTTGTCATTCAAAGCAGCAACTTTACTCCAAAGTAGCACCACCCTTTGGAGGCACAGTGGAGTTAAGTGACAGTATATGCTGCTGGGGCTGATATGCATGACAGCACGTCCGTAGCCTCCCAATTGCACTCTGCTTACACCACTTAAACTCTTCAACACCTTCCTATTCACTGTCTGCCGCTGACAACACAATACGCTCATGCAGAGGCACTAATGAAGGATACATGCCAAAAACATTCTCTGATGCATATTACTGAATATGGCATCCTAATTTACAGATGAGGACATAAACACATTATCAAGCATCTGTCTCTCTTGCTTACACACACACACACACACACACACACACATTCACACACACACACACAGTTACTGCCCCACATGCATAGCATCACAGTAGCCATATCCTCCAGCCGAGTCTTTGATGAAGCAGCCGATGCTTTGAAGCCTGGCTCTGCCATCAGGAGCTGTAAAAGAAGCCCCACTTCTTTCTCTCTCTCTCTCTCTCTCTCTCTCTCTAACTGAGCCGCAGATACACGCTAGGCCACACAGATAACCCAAATCTGATCATCTCCATCTCTGCCTTGCCTCCTCTCATGCCAGTCAAAGACTCAGACACAAAACCTCCCTCTCTCTCGCTCTCTCTCTCTCTCGTGCTCTATACTTTCTCAATACTGTCTCTCCCACTGAGGCTGTGACTGCTTTATCTTCCACACTTCATCCTTCATCCTTCACCCCCTCACTACATTGTGTTCCTCCAATCCCATTACCACTCTCGTGCAATCCGCTGGCTCTGTTCGAGAGGATCGTGTTTATCTCTTTTGGAGAATGAACAACAAGTATTTGTGGTCATGTTTATTGACCAGCATTCAGGGATATCTTGTAGGCGGAGGTGTGGATCTTTCCATACAGTAGAGAGACATTCCCTGTCTGTACACTTTTGTTTACGTCTTGCAACCATTTGTATTGAAGAATGGCAGTGGTTCTTTGTCATTTCTGCTATTTTACGAACAGCCACAGAATAATTATGTTGGTTAATAGTCTATAGGAAATCTAATTTATGTCTGTTGGTTGGATCACCGCTTTGGTCCAGACTAGGGATTTTAATAATCAACCATTTAACCATTAACACCAATAAGAATAGTGACGGAATAATGCATTCAGTTAAACAGTAAAAAAAAAAAGAAAAGTCAAAGTGATACTCTTTATTGAACTGTTGCTCTGTTGCTCTGTAGCTTGCCACCGTGTGTGCTGTCGGTCGTGGAAGCCACAAAAACAGAAGAAAGAAATGCAACTTGTTTCTGCAGTAGCAAGAACTACGTGAACCATGCCACAATATCAATAAGGACTGGCGGTTCCAGGAAAGTGGCTGCATGAGTCCACGGCAATGCATGCAACACCGTGGCTGTGCAGCCAGTGCTGCTGTCTGATTGTCTGTTTACAGTTAATGATTGGCTGAGGAGGGTTGGCTAGTGGAAAAAAAGTCAAACATCCCTATTCCAGACTTAAGTGCATCTCTCTAAGAATTGGAAAGAGGTGATGTTGTTGCAAGGAGGATGACTGGTGATCCTCTGACTTTTCTCTAGCACCACCAGCAGTTCCACTTTTTTTGTTACTTGGTAAAATATCTCAACATCTATTCAGGGTATTTGCACAGAATGTCATGCAGACTTGCATGGTTCCCAGAAGATTAATTGAAATAACTTTGTTCCCCTTCTTTGATTTATGACCTCAAAAGTAATGAAACTGTAGCTCCAATGTCAGCTCAATTCAGCCACTTGAACAGGAATAATCTAAATCTAACAGGCATTAAATAACTTTTTACATTTTGGACATTTCACTGAGTTTTCCTTTTGTGCCACTTTCAGGCCAAAATATTAGTTTTGCACAGAAGGTATGTCGACATTTCTAAGAAGTTTCTCGGTCACGTTAACCATTTGGAGTTGAGTGACCGCATGGACTGCCCACTAGGAGAAACTTGTGTTCAATCCACTGCTAGTGAAATACCTCTGTACTGAGGAGAATAATGAACAACACAGCCTCCAGGTGAATCTAGTAGGGCTTCTAAAGTTTTCATTTTGATTGCAAGTTTCTGACAGAATATTAAGAAAGTATGCATGAAAACTTTAATCCACCACCCACACAGTATTGCAGTGTCTCACACAGTTTTTGTCTCTTAGACTTTAACAAGATCACTCAGATTTCCTGCAGTTTCTCTGGGAGTATTGTCTGTCGGTGCCCACATAGGAAGGTACCCTTGAGCTCTTCTGTCTGGGTGAGTGGGCCACAAGGTGCCTGTTGTCCTCCCACACCAGGCCTGGGAGACTCTGTCATGGCTCTAATGAGAACCGGACCTGACATCCTCTGCTCCTCTCCGCATCCCATCAGCCACTTCTTCCTGTTCTTCTTCCCCAGTAACGATGGCAGAGAGGTTATGGCACCGGGCAAATTGTAGGTTGAATTATTGATGGGTCACTAGGTCTGTCTGCTCTGTTGCTACGGGGATGACTGATCTTGTATGACATCCATCAATGCAGCCAGCTTTAGGAGTGTTGTTATGTGACAGGAAATGTCCTGTGTGGAGCTCTGACAGCGTGTGGTGCAGGGGTGGCTGATCAAATCACATTATTTTCTGTGAGAAACTTCATTTGTGCAGTGGACATAAGAGACAATTGCAGACAATTGTTACACAGTCATGGCCATGAATAGTCAATCATTGTGTGATCATGGTACATACCATGATGGGGTCCAGTGTGCCAACAGTATTATCCCTCAATGTGTGAAGACTATGGCTCACAGTGATTTGCTGTGACAGGCAGCTCAGAGATGGCTCCACAAATCTAACAAGATTTTATAACAGAGTCTCACTGTATTTTTCTTAACAGTGAAACATGGGTGGGATTAACTCTTCCCTCTGGACCCCCACCCCCTCTTTCATTTCATGCAGGCATGGTATTGCAATAACATTGCACACAATAATCAGCTTTAGATGAAAAACAGTGTCGCCTGATTTCCCAAAGAAAAAACTGAGGCATACACTGCCACTCTGTGGTTACCCTGTAACATGGAAAGATTATATCAAAGTTGAAACATCACACTAATGACCAGTTATGTGTACGACAGCCAATCAACCACATCTTTACAAGCTTCCATAATCCAGTGCAATCGAAAATTCCTGTCATTCACACACACACACACAGCCACACACGCATGCACACACACACACACAAACGTCTCTTCTATACTCAGTTATTAGGCTCTGGGTAACATAGAGAGCTGAAACACAAGGCAGAGTGTATATGCGCTATAATTACATCATTGGATTGGGAGCAACTGTGACTTCTGTATTATACAGTAGGAGCAGTCAGCAAACTGTGAAATTATTAGTATAAGCCCAGTTTAGTGGGTCAAAGGGAGGGGTGGAAATGGGTGGGCGGTCATGTGCTTGAGAGAAGAACATTTAAGCAGATGAACATTGCTTAACAATATAGCTGCAATGTGGACTAATTTAGAGCGGCTCCTTTCCAGCGGGGGCTTGATTGAGCAGCCGCCATTTGTTTGTTTTTCAATTTGGGCTTTGGTGGGTACTCCCTTTTAAACGTACCATAGCGTTTGTTTTCTGAGAAGTCCTCATGTGTAATTTATAGGATCTTCTTTAGCATGTTCGCCTACTCACTCTCAGGCGACGCTATGCTGCATAAATTATGCAGAGTACTTTTCGTATCCAACATCGGCTGATGTGGGACTGCGTGCTGCAAGTTACCAGAGAGTGGCATAGACATCTAGACATCTTCACCGAAAACACAAGTGACAAAATTACAGATTACAAATTATTATGGGATAAAATGCAATCGAATTTAGGTTAGTAAAGAAATCACAGGGGTCAATGAGATTAAATATTTTTTAAGTGAGCAATCTATTCGTTTATTCATTTAATATGAATTTTACACACCTCTGAAGCTGCTCAATACATATACCATCTGTAATTCTGAATATTCAACGCAGGAAGAAAGCTTGTTCAAATGCAACAATGTTGATTGCACTGATTCCGACTTGTTGAACCGTAGTGGAGGGAAGATGCTGTGACCTGTGGAATCTCTGCTTCACAGTCAGCTCGCACCAGCAGCCTGTGAAATGAAGAACGAAATCAATGTGCAAAAAAGTTCTCCTCCTGTCAGTCTTGTCAGATCCGATTCAAAGGGTAGTAATACTGGAAAAGATGATTGAAGCTGAGCCTGGTAATGTTCCTTTTAATCAGTGTTTGAGATACCTGAAGTATATCTGCTTCTTTTTGATTATTGTCCTCGTTCCCCCAGCAGGCCCATGAAGATAGAGAGAAAAGAAAAGGATCCTAATAATGCTGTTGAGGGGGAAACTAAACAAATCAGGTGCAGCCGCTGCTTATTGAGCATCGACTTTTCCTTCCAGTACCCCTGAGAAAATGAGCGTCTTATTATGGCCTCAGCAGAATTAAACCTCAGATATTGCTCAGCCAGCAGCGGCCGGTGAACCAAGTTTTAACATAAATGTGTTTGTGGGTGTGGGTGTGGGTGTGGGCACACAGTTTTACCTCCAACCACTGGAATGATATTTGTACAAATAACAAAACATTCACCCACAGACTGCACACATGCCCCCACAGGTGTACAGCTTGAGTTGTAATGAAACTTTGTAATGAAAGTTTTATAAGCATTTCAATTTGAGAGTTTACAAAAAGAAACTTTTTTAGTTTGAGTTTGAACAGCATCTGCATTCTTAACTTCAGGCCCTTTTATGATGGATTGAGTCTCTGATATAAGCTGATTCTAATAAATCAGTGTTGAATTTTTCACTCGAGCAGCAGTTATTCATCATATACAGTACACATCACTCCAAGTGTGGAATAGAGCCATAAATTTGATGACTTCCGTCTTAAACTTGACAAAGTCAAAGAAGACTTTACTTGAAGCTCAGAGTGGAATATTTTCCTGCATCAGACGCATTCAGACAGTAGTCTAGGATTTATGTCAAAAGACGAGGGGCATTGAAAAAAGAACATTCAGTTTGAAGAAAAGTGTCTCATCACTTTTTAAACCCAAAAGTTAAGACTTAAGATTTCAATCAATCAATTTTTATTTGTCACATGAAATGGTACATAAAAGAGTCACTGGTGTGAATAGCGCAGGATTCAGCCAAGCCTCAGCAAAAGAACTCCAAGGCTCCTGATATCACACTGGAAACTGACGCGGGCCACCCAGTTCACTGCCCAACGCCTGCAGAAGCTCCATGATGGTGATCCTGGTGTTTAATTCCTACACACTTAGCCTCTTGCCCCCTCTGATGTAGAGATGGACTCAGAAATGTTTTTTCTTGTCCATATGGTTAGGATCGTAGCTGGCGCCCAACATCTCCACCTTTTCTTCTGTGTTTACGGTTGAAAACCTTGGTTAGCAGGAGTCAGCAGGAGACTGGTGTGTTAATTCCCACGACTCGTAGTGATGAGATGGCCGCAGAGATGGTCTTGCTTGTCTACGTAATCTGGATTGTAGCAGACTTGAAAATCAATACTTGGTCTCACCTCTTAGTGTAATTGAAACGGATTTGTGAATTTGTATAAACTGGATCTAAGTCTTACTACATAGAAGTAGCAATTAATTCATCTGCAGGTCTTTTGATTATCAATCAGTTAATTGTCAGTTTTCCTTTGTCTTATGTGATAGAAAACTGAATATTCTGGGGTTTTGGGAGTGGACAAAAAAAGACATTTGAAGACATCATCGTGGACTTTAAGAAGTTGTGATTGACATTTTGCCCACTAAGTGATTGTACAGATATCTACGACCACAAAACCACTTGAGGCAATTTGTATTTTCGGTCTTTTTCTGTGGCTCAGAGGTGATCGTCGTCATGACAGTAGTACGTAAGTTGTTGTTCTTCCTTTGCGGGTCGCACTGACAGACTGCTGCCTTTTAGCTGCTTTATACAGTATTTATTTTTGCATAAGCTGTCTCCGACATTCAGGACAAAGGGATAAAGACTAGGAGGAACTTACTGTACTTGCATGCTGGTGTGCGGTAGTGATGGAGGCAGAAGAGGTTACTTTACAGATCCAATGTTCATAAGCTGCCAAATAGAAATTATTTATCTGTGGTCTAAAGAAAAAGGACTTTTTTTGTCAGCCAGGCGACATCAGAGGATTCATAATAACCCCCACTGAGTTTTCAGATTTAGTCGTTATTTTTGGAGCAAGAAACCTGAAGTGACTTCAAATAAACTCTTCTCACAGAGGCAACCGTTTGCTGTGACAGGGTTGTAAAAAAAAAACAGCATTATGCATGTACTATGCATGCGCTTTGGTCTCAGAACTAGAGGACAGAATCAAGGAAACCACAAGCAGTCCTCTGAAGCTAAGATAAAATTTGCCTTCAAACCACAGATGTGTGATCCATGCCACTGCTTCTTACCATCCAGTTCTCATCTTTAGCAAATCATGTTTTCCACTGTCTTTATCTCTCACAGCTCATGAATAAAGAGGAGGTTATAGCAGGTGTAAAAATGACAGGACTTTGTTCACATTTTTACTCAGTGACACTGAGTGAGGGATTCATGCAGCTGATCAAGTTCTCCACCGGCTGCTAAAACACATCAGCAGCCAGTCACACCGTTAGTCATTTGAACACCACATTATACATTCACCTTGTCAGCTACCTGTCTAATCAGACTTGAGAATGTATCCTAAATGTGAAGAAGAAAGGACAAACTGGTGAGACATAGTTGATTGGCTGGCTGAGCCAATAATCATGAAGAAGAGTCAAATAAGACCTTTGTATGAGTAAGAAAGTCATGTACCTCTGCCTCCACTTGATACTCCTAATGATATAGGTTTGCACCGCGCCAGACCCACAACGTGTCAATAACTCCTCGGGAACTCAGAGATCAAACTGTTAAACTAGGCAGTGCTGATCAAATATGCATCAAGATTCTGTTACTGTATTGCATATTTCTCGCGGAGCATGTTTTCAGAAACGTATTTTAGTGTACCGTTTAGTTGTAAAATGATAAAGTTTGTGACCAAGTTGAGCCAAACCCAAACACATCCCACCACCAAGTGGCCGGACAAACTTTTCAGGAGAAGTAGTTGACGCTTTGTTAGAGACATAGACTTTACAAAAAATGGACACAGCATATACGTCGAGGTTCGCTCTCCCAACTTGATCCAATCGCACTCGACTACGGGAGTTGCCATTTTGTCAGACTTTGACTCCGCCTCATTTTCTCTTATCGAAAAGGGCATGTAAGTGACGTTAGGGGGGGAGTGAGATACGTCCACCTGGCTGATGTGTACCTCTGAGGAGAAGTGAGGGCCTAATTATTCTAGCCTGGTACAGTGTTGTCATGGAGATATGACCTAAACACACAGACTAGAATGTTTTTTTGTACCAGGCATTAAATAGGTTTAATTATGCTGTAAAAATGGCCTGTTTAACATGGGAGTCAATGAAAATTGCTCTGTTATGAAACCTGCCCCTAGTGGCCACTCAGCAAACTGCATATTTTGGCACTAATGTATTGGATCAACCAGGAAATCACTGTAATGGGAGCTTGGTCAGAGGCTGCTCTGCTCTCAGTTGTTTTCTTTCCGGAGCGATGCCATTAGTAGCAGCACAGGAACATGACTTTTTAACAGATTGTTTGTCACGTGTAATAATGTCAGGGTATAATGACTTTTTCAGCAAATGTGACAAAAACGTATTTGTATGAAAGTTACCTATTTCGGCTTTACTTGATATTTGATGTTTTTGCAGAGGCCAACAAAGTTGCATATACAGTTCATGTTTGCTTAGATAAATCCATGCCAAGTAAGCATTCATTACATTTCAGCCTCCAGTTGTAATATTCTATATTTCATGAAAGTTTGAGGCACCATCGAGATGATACTGTTACTGATACTGTAATAATATATAGCATGGAAATTTCGCACACTCACATCCCCAGTAAGTGACTACGCCCTTTATATATATATATATATACATATATATATATATATATATATATATACATATATAGGAGTCTTATACACGTATATATACTAGTATATAGGAGGAGGAGACGTATATATACTAGTTGCCTCTATTAAAGCTGGTTCAGTAGGAACCAGTGGGCTTGCGGCTGACAGCAACAGACAGGATAGTGAAGTTGTTAAGTATTGAGAGATATACTGCATACAGTATATAGAGTATATAGAAAATCACCAGCCTTATTTAATTCAGAAGGGCAAAGTGATCCTTAAAATAAACATACAGTAATATACAATACATTTTCCCAGTGGTTGCAATAAGTTTTTACAAAAATATTTTATCCGATGGACAACTAAAATACAAACATATAGCAAGTATGGAAGAATGCACAGAGCTCATTTTCTCATGTCCTTTGTTCCCTGAAGCGAGAACTGAGATGCTTTTCTGGTAAACAGAAGTGGCAGACCTAGGAATGTTTCTCCAAGTGCCTCTCCACTGGACTCTGACGATGTTTGCTGTGGGAGAGCGGACTGCATACTCGATGCACGTCTTCAGCGGTTAAGAGCTGATTGAAACACCATTTGTGTCCATCCTACCTATCCACCATCCTACAGGCAAACCACACTGAAAGGGAAGAAAGTGACCTGTCGCCTGTCACATCGCATCAATGTTGTTCGTTGCCGAGTTCCACCACTCTGCCGTTGTATCAGAGAGGCATTGAAGTTGCAAAATCTTGTATTTTCTTGATAGCTATGTATTATTGGATGGATGGGTAGGCGGTGCAAACACACAAAGTGTAATTACAGCTGCACTTCAGTAATGAAGCTCACGTGCTGGAGGAGGCTCTCCGTGTCGCACGAGCAGCGTCTCAGCGTGTCAGCGAAGACAGATTTATGAACATGGACCTTAATTTCACTTGTGTGCGGCGTACAGTAAATCACAGAGCAGATGCCAGCCAAAGGGGTTTTTACTATAGTTAATCAAGTAATTCATAAACAAGCAAACAAGAATAAATGAGTGCAATATAATCTGATCCCACTGTTTTCTTGATGTGGGTGTTTGTGATGGTTTAGTGTCTGTTTCATTATAAAACGATTAAACAAACTAAAGTAAATTTTTGTAGTGAAATTCAAAATTATGCAAGCACAGTGTGTGTGTGTGTGTGTGTGTGTGTGTGTGTGTGTGTGTGTGTGTGTGTGTGTGTGTGTGTGTGTGTGTGTGTGTGTGTGTGTGTGTGTGTGTGTGTGTGTGTGTGTGTGTGTGTGTGTGTGTGTGTGTGTGTGTGTGTGTGTGTGTGTGTGTGTGTGTGTGTGTGTGCTTTTGTTGAATTAAGTGTTTGCTGCTTTGTGTGTGTGTGTGTCTGTCTAGCGTGTGTGTGTTTGCGCCTGTGGGGTTATGATTTGCTCGAGCAGCACTAGTGGTGGTAGAATGGACCGATGAGAGAGATGGGACCGGGCGGAGGGTCATTAGTGCTCTCTTTGATAAAATTGAGAGCCAGGGGACTCAAGAGAGAGAGAGCGAGAGAGTACTACACATGCAAACACAGACACACACAGAAACACACACACACACACACACACATTGGGCTGGGCTGCTTTGTATTACTCTGACAGAATTAACAAGTCACTGTGAACGGCCACTGTGGTTACATCCTGCAGCTTTTTGACAAGCACAAAGAATACCACATTGCCCTGTTTCCCAAATATCTAAAGCTAACACCTGATACCTAAAAAGAGTACGTGAGTATCAATCCTTTTTTGCACAGCCTTACTTGAAAAAATATAAACAGGTTTTCTGAAAACTAACTTTTTTATTTTTTTGGCGCCGAAATTAAAGAGATTTATGTTCAAGGTCTAGCTTGGTTGTCATTATATAATACAGGATTGCACAATGAAATGCAGTTGTAGCACTCCTCACACTACACACACACACACACACACACACACACACACACACATACACACACACACACACACACACACACACACAAACACACACACACACACTGTATTATATTAAAACATTTATATTAGAATATAATAAAGCAATAAAATAGAGCAAAGTATGTAAAAGCAGCACTAAAGCAAGCAATAAAAAGGAAGATAGCTAGATGCGTATATACATAAAAATATGTAGCTTGCATTATGTGCAATATCAGGGATATTATGAGTCAAAAATAATTTCTGTTTTTGTGTTTTCTCTGTGCTCTTCTCACTGATTTAGAGCGGGCGACATTCATTTGGAAATAGCACCAAGAAGCGTTTAAGTTTTAGCATCCAAGCACATGATGATAAGAAGGTTTTAAAATACTATATACACTTTTCCAACACTTATTGATAGTTATTTTGCATCATCACTGGCAGTTGCAGTATAGCCACTGCTATAACTAGTAGTCATATAATTATATTATTATTCTGTCGTGCTTTCTCCCTTTTACACTGCCAGAAATGTACCCGCATTTGCTGGGTGGTGGGTGCTAATTTCAGACCCTGAGTGGATCCATTTCCAAATGTTCAAATATATAGCAGACAATAATAACAATAATGATAATAAAAATAATAATAATAATAATGCACTATATTGAAAATGGGGAGACTTCAGACTGTATAATAAAGATGTGAGGCCAATGTGGAAGTTTCCGTTTTTACAGAAGTCAATGAGAAAATGATCCTACTTCTCACTTGATTTATTACCTCAGTAACCATTTCTCTAATTAGTTTATGGTTTTAATCGCTAGTTGCATGTCTCCCTCAACCCAGCATAATGTTTAGAGCCCATTTAGAGTAAAATAGATAAAGAAGCCTATTAAAGCTGCAGCGGGTAAAAGCAGAATTTGAAGCAAAGTGAGACCTCTTCTTCTCTCTCTCTCTCTCTCTCTCTCTCTCTCTCTCTCTCTCTCTCTCTCTCTCTCTCTCTCTCTCTCTCTCTCTCTCTCTCTCTCTCTCTCTCTCTCTCTCTCTCTCTCTCTCTCTCTCTCTCTCTCTCTCTCTCTCTCTCTCTGAAATTACCTGTGATTGGCCAAAACTCTAATATATACAGAAATAATTATCCCAAACTGCTGAATATACACACTATATGCACAGTAAATATACAGTAATTCACTGTGCTTTGGTAAAAGCACATCATTATTTTTCAGACTACAATGCACAATGGTAACAATCCTAATAGTGGAGGTCAGTGGTTTCTACCTATCTGGCTGCAATTTGTTTCCCCTGTTTTCTCTTCATCTTGCTCATATTTCTGCTGAGTCACTGCTCCACACCGCTGCCACACGGTGTGTTTTTCAACACTCTTTTTATCCCCTCCGTATACCGTGCCTGTCTCTTCTCAATCACTCTCTCTGCCTTCTCTCGTCTCTAAGGCTTCCCCGTCTCTTGTATAAATCTCCCCTTTTCCTCTCGCCTCTGCTCTGCTACCCTTGTCTCCTCAGACGTGTCTTTCTTTGTCAGGATTTCAATATCTGTCTTTTTCAAACATTGTTCCCACTAGCTAATGGAGAGTTGGTGACTGATAATGCAGCTCAAAAGATGATACATTAACCATGCCTCAGGCTTGGCCCACGGAGAGTCTGGCCCAGTGGAGATGGGGAGGAAGTGCGGTTTAAAATGGACTGTTGTCGATTACATCGAGGAGATTGCTTTTAATCTTGTTGGAGTTCTGTTGTAGCAGACCTCATGTTTCAAATAATTAGTTTTGGAGGGGAAATGTGTGCAGGCCTATGATTCCTAACCTGTGACAGTGATTGATTTCAACTTGGATGAGATGACGGGCAGCTTTTCTTTCTCTTTGTAAAATCCCATTTCTACCCGTTTTGTCGTCTGTCCATTTACCAAGAATCCTTCCTTTGTCTTTTCTTTCCAGCTGTATAAGAGCAAAGTAATGGAGCTGGGAGAGAAGCTGCTGCCCGCCTTCAACACACCAACAGGAATCCCCCGAGGAGTCATCAACCTGGGGAGGTAAGTCTCAGCACCAGCTTTCACCTCTAAATGTCCTCCATCCCCGATAAAAGAGCGATATCAAGTTATCACACTGGCTGGCATTAATCAGAGCACATGCAGTTTATTCATCTTGGCAACCAGAGGCCGAGCTTGATTCAAAAACGTGAGCTGAGTTTAAAGTGAGAGATGTCAACAAATATGAAATAAGCTGATATTGTATTTAACCTTTGTCTAAATCCCCAGTTAAGCAATAACACTTAATTTCAACTTCACGTTCCGTTGTAATGCCTCGGGACAGCTGGGTGCATAAAGAAACAAACTGTCACATGTCTCAAAAAGGAGGAAAATAGATCCATAAAGCTGTTGTTTCAAAACAAAATACAGCTCGATATGAATTTCAGAAACAACATTGCCAATTTTTTGCGCATTAAAAGTGATTTAAGCGAAGAAAATTATAAAACAAATGCCTCAACAAACAGGCCCACAGTCTCCGTTTGTTAACAACGGAGCAGCTGCAGGCTGAGCTTTACAGTGACGATAACATTTGGATAAGAATTATTCTTTGTTTATAAACACTTTGGAAGATCATATGAATAATATTTGCATGTATTTAAATGAGTTGTGTTAATTTTTAATCTGTTCCAAACCATTAGTTTTCTAATCGTAAAATCTTTATTGACGCAATCTTGTTAATGCCACGGTCACGCAACACAACATCAAGCAATTTTTCAACTTTAGAATAATTTGACCATGAATTTTAAGTTCTCTCTCTCTCTCTCTGTTTGTATTTGGGTATGATTATGTTTAAGCAGGAGTAAGGATAAGACACGTGCCTCTTGTTTTTTGATATAACAGTTGTGTAGTGAAACATAAAAAAATAACTGTGCTAGTCTACATACTCACAGCCTGACTTTACCTCTGTCTCATGCATATTTTAATCTCTATAAACAGATTCTGCATAGTTGTAGCGATCTGGTTTCCCACTCGTATTGACTTATCACATCTGAGCATGCTTTGTTGCATGAACAGTCAGTGTGCAGAGCAAAAGAGGCTGAAGAGAATATCTGTTTATAGAGACACTCTCAGCTCCAACTCCATTTTCACGATCCCAGTTGCTAAACTAACTGTAAACAATAACTGCTGCTCAGAAGAGGAAGTCATGGCCTGGATCTCCGCTGGCTACACCGGAAAGCCGGAAATATTAGCCCCCGGAGGCTAAATCATCATCAGACAGATGGCCAATGAATTTCGAGACTGTGCATAACTTAATGATTTGAGTTGATGAAATGTCCTGTGAGACTGGATCTAAAATATTACACTCATACAGCCGTTTCTGATTATTGGAAGTCACTTAGTCGAATTTTAACAGTCTAACTCTATTTAATGTCTGTTTTTAAGATGTTGGTAAATCCTATGGCATAGCCTCCTCTTCCAAATTCTTATTTTATAAGATACTTCCTGGAACCTCTGTTGTCCACCTGCTACCAATTAACCCACCAGCCAAGTTGGACAGCTGCTGGCAGATTTAATTACCTTACTCTACAGTTAATTTCTGCTACATCACCAACATGGGCCTGTGGTACAGATGGGCAGGAGGAACCAGGCTGCCCATACTGTGGTCATGTGGCAACTCAAGAGACAAACACACACACACACACACACACACACACACACACACACACACACACGTGTTGAGAAGATCATATGCAATGCGTAATAAAACACAAGCAGACAGTCAGCACTGTGCACACAGGGGGGTCCCGTCCTGCTGCACAGCCTGTGGCTTTGACAGTGTGTGGGAAGTATTTTCTTATATTCTTTATGTGGCGTGCTGTTATTTGTTACTCTGTGTTATGAGTCCTACGTGTTTACTGTTGTTATTTTGACCTGTCAAACATCTGCAGGTGAAATTTAGCTTTAAGGTAAGGCTGGAACAACACATCAAATCACATCTCACCATTTGACTCAAATTGAGGTAGCTGTTTTATCAATGTGCTTCCTAGACAACATCAAAAACTTGAATTATTTAAGCTCTTCTGTAAAGAAGCACAGATATGCCAATTTCCCCAACGCATTATGCATGACATGTGATATTGATTTCTGCATTTTTCATAATTTACTTCACCTGATTATAATTCTGATAGCTGTGGAAGAGCGTGAGTTTGTGTTTGTTAAAGGAGGTGAAAAGATAAAGGGATGAGGTCGTTGCATAGCTGGCGGCAGAGAGTGGATACCACTCACCCCCTCATCTCAATCCCCTCGCCCGTTGTCTTGCACCTTCCCTTTGATTCCGAGATTGATTCTTCTAAAGGAGGAGTCAGAAGTGACTAGAGCTACTAATGATGTAGCCTCCAAACTTTTAATGGATGCATTCATCAGAGTGGAAAACTCTTTGACTCACACACCACTCATCTTTCTCTCTCTCTTTCTCTCTCTCTCTCTCTCTCTCTCTCTCTCTCTCTCTCTCTCTCTGTATCTCCCCCCCCCCCCATCTTCTTCCCTTTTTACAAATTCAGTTCAATTCATTACCGCATGTCTGATTTTCTCCAGCATCTATTACAGGATATGTAAAGTCATTCTTGTAGTACATTCTGCCTCAAGTAATCACAGCCATGCAATAGTGCGCCGTCTCTGAGACAACACATTAACTGAGAATTACTGAGTGATATTACCCACTCCGACATTAGGAAATGAAACTGAATGGTCTCAAGTGTTTCTGACCTTGATGTTCAGAGTTCAGGTAACTTTTTAAAGCAGTTTTACGCAGTGAAAACACATAGTGTGGCAAGTTTCCAGTTGAGGTTAATGATACTTTACACATTCATCAATCACAACAGGCAACAATAAGATCCTTAATGGCAGATAATGGGAGCGTTTATTTAATAGAATTCTGCTGAGGCTATTAATATATATTTAATCAATGTTTAGGGCATACCAGCTTACTTTATTCAATCAACTAATCAGATCAACACCATGGATCTATACAAAGGCCTGTTCATTCCTATGAAAGCTGCTCAGTCGCGCATAGAGCCAAACAACTTTAACTTATGTAATTTAAAAGTTCCCACATGGTCAGCACTATTATTGCAGCACATACCTCCAAACTGTTGGGCCCATAGAGCAGGTGCACTAGAGACTACTATCGGAGTCAACTTATGGTTGAGGGTCCGGCCTTGATCGGAAATTCAATTATTTAATCATGCAACTCTCTTAGACTTTCAAAACGTTATCTGATGTTTTGAAGGATCAGTAACAGATCAAATTCTGTTATTGACGAGAACTATATAGTCAATGGGAAAAAGTATTTTTGGAAGTTGTAATTCCACCTTTTAGCCACAAATTGCATCTAAAATCTGGCGCACATCCTGAGGGCCTGATCCAGACATCTGCACTCGTAGCTCCATTGCAAACACCCGATTCATTACCAGCTGCGACGGTATTGTTTTCAACTTGTGAGTCTGTGTGTCTGTGTGTGTCGTCATGGCAAAATGTGGTGCAGGTGGCACCTACTGTAGCATGAACTACCATGGAGGTGGTTTTTAGTACTTTAGTAGTCTCTCTGCAGCCTGATTTTGTCACAGCGCTAACGTCACAACCGTACAAAATGTCATTGGTAATTTCCTTTTCTAGAGCCACACAATGTTTTTCATCAGTTGTTGTAGTTTACAACATCAGCTTTAACACCTTGTATCCTCATCACCTTGTGTTTTGCTGACTGGTTGTTACATGAACTTGGCAACAGAAAGTTATGCAACATTTGACAGTGCTGCGGCCAAAAACTTTTCTTTCTTAATTTATGAATTATGCAGTCTATTAAATGTTAAAAACTACTGACAAAAACCTTTTCCCACAGCCCAAGGGGATTTATTCAAACTGCATGTAATGTACAAAACTTTAAAACATGTTCAATTTATGACACAAGGAAAATAATCTTTTGATTTTAACAATCAGATAAATTTTCTGTCAAATGCTAACGGTTTAATCGACTTGATAGTTTCAGCTCTGGTGTTGCACACAGTGAAGAGAGAGAGTTCAGGAGGATGATGGATGGTGCAACTCTGACAACCAGGAAAAAAATGACAATAGCTAAATGTTCAAATAGATCGATAAACCTTGGATGGAATACATTATACACATCTCTGGAGACTTGCAGAATATGATTATTGATTTCCATCTGAAAAGGGCATAAAAATGAGTCCTGTCTGTTCTGAGACTGAAAAAGAGGCGAAGAGGTTTACCAGGTACTCAGAGTCGGAAACTTCCCGTAACATTGAGCGAGAATCACTGCTAAAGGAGGCTGTGGAAGGACAGAAAGACTTATTGCTCAAGTAATACTGCTCCTGATAAATGAGGGACATATGAAGCTTGAGTTGTCTGTAAAACGTTTTCTTGTTAGAACTTCACATCAAAACAGGATGAAACGTTGTGCTGTACTTAGATGAATAATTTAGATCTGCAGTATAGACTGTATTCATATAAATACCACTGATGCTGTGATTTGAAGTTTACTCTATTTATTTAAAATGTCAGAGCAGATCAGTCATCACACAGTATTAGACACAGCAGGAGATGTTTGAAATTTAAATCACCTCAGATTTAAACTACTACACTCTTCTGATGGATGTTCATCTCTACAGTAACAGCACTGTGAGTTAAGTTAGTGTAATCTACATACTAACATACAACATACTAATATTTAACAGGTTCGCTGAGGGAACACAGTTGCCGATCAGGAATCAACTGCAAGACAACAAGAGTGATAAATCTGTCTAATACCTACTGACTATGATATAAAGTCTGACAAACAGTGAAACAAGGAAGCACATAAAACTAAACTTGAGCATACAGTAATGATTTGGCCTCGGGTTCTCTTTTCACCGACCTTCAGAGGAAATGAATGTACTTCTGCTTATTTGTAGATTGTGTTTTTGGTGTCCCAAATATGGGTCAGTGATAAAACATGTCACCTTCCCCTTATGTCACCTCCTCTCATGCCTCTAAATGCAGCTATCTAATTTCCATAGTTCAGTGAAAGAATGCTGCCTCCAATAAAATGTCTCAGTCAGCACATTCTTCTGCAAAGCCTTCCTGTGACCCTTGTATACTTATAGCAGGTTTCTGAGAATTTCAATATCTTGGGGTGTTAATTGACTCTAACTTCTCCTTAAAGTCAAATGTTTTTAAAAAAAATACTGTAATAGCGTCACACTAGGGCTGCAAATTATCGAGTAATTCAATAATCGATAGTTGTTTCATCTAATTGATTGATGATTGATTAATTGATAAGCAGCAATCCTACTGAGAAGCTGAATTTCCCTCTGAACAGGTTAACTGCATAGACCTTTTTATGGAATTCCATTACTAAGCAACAGCCTTGGTCCTTGTTAACTTCCTGTCAGCTGATGTCGTTCACATTCACTGCAAGAGGAATCGAACTTGGACACATTTAGGATGTTTATCTTTAAAACTGTGAAAAGGTCTATACGTAACATAAAATGCTATCTTCCTTATGATATAAAGAAAAATGCGTGCGTAGCTTTCTTCCACGCGGGTGGTTATGGTTGTTCTAGAGGGGATATTGTACCCTGGCTCGATGTACTTTATTACCTCTCAAAATCCCTGTCCGTCAACAACATTTATCAGCAGCATGTCTGTAGTAACCATGTTACATCCCCGCTGGGTAATGGCCTCTGCTTTCGTGGAGTCACATACCCTTTATCCCACGCTGTGGTGATTGTAGGCTGAGAACCACTCGCTGCTTGTAGCACGGCTGAATGTGACATATTTAGGTGGTAATTCAATGAAGTTGGGGAGTTGTTGTACTTTAAAATACTTCCACATATTGTGCTTTGTTAAAAGTGGCTCCATACTGCACTCCGTTTTGCCCTCCTTATACTGTCAGTGTACCGCTTCTGGTTTTGTTTTGTTGTTGTCGTCAGAGAACTGCTTCGCTTGTGTTCTCACCTGTGCGTCAAGTACGTCTGGCGTCAAGTGTGCCCTCACGTGGACTTCTGGGGAATTACAGGTTCAAAACTCAATTAATTGCAATTCATTTATTTGAATCGAGTAATTTCTATTATGGATAATCGATTAATTGTTTGCATCCTTAGTTTACACTCATTATTGCAAATTCCTGATTGTTATAAACATGTCTACCGAGTGATTTTCACTCGTCTTTCACAGTTTAACAAGCTTTTCACAGGCCAACAATAGAAACCACTCATATCATTAGAAAGAACAAGCACTCAAAACACTACTATTAAAAAACAAAACAAAGCACTTCCATCACTATCCAATTCTAAAAAAAAGAAATAATCAGATTTTAGGTTGGGATGACTTAATAAAATATGCAAACTTGTGCCTGTTATACAAAGTCCTCCAGTCAGCCTGGTCGGTCAGAGAGTGGAGTATATTCCTATTCACATCAGACAACCAAACACTTATCCCTGTTTCAGTATCCTCCTAAAACAATAGATGATTAATTCATACACATGTTGGCCATAAACTCTCTCTTTACTGATGCTATCTGTTCGGTTTGTTTGCCATTTATTTTTTTATGTATATGTCATTACCCCCTTTACTGCTTTTAACAACTGTGTGCCTCTTGTCTGATCTTTAAACGGTATGCCGTGTAATGTCGTCCTCGCGCTAGTGTGTTTTAGGAAGCCCTTTATAACACTAAGCCAGGGACTACAGATGGAAAATAACCCCATGGCTATTCTGTCATATTTATTCCATGTGTACTGTATTCAATTAATTTAAACAGTCTCTTTTCAAATGACTTTAACTGAAACTCGTTCTAATCACACTGTATGTCATGAAAGTGTTTGTGGCTGTAGATGTTTGTTTGTAACAGCCATGAGACTTAGTCTACTTGTTTGGTGGTTGTTTCTGTTGCAGTGGCACCAGTTGGAGTTGGGGCTGGGCCTCAGCTGGGAGCAGCATCTTGGCTGAGTTCGGGACCCTTCACCTGGAATTTGTTCATCTGTCGGAGCTCTCCAGGAATCCCATCTACACAGAGAAGGTGCGATTTATGTGTATCCCATTTCCAGTTCTACTTTGCGGGACAATTTTCTACTATCTTACTTAAGTTTTGATGATGGTACCATTTCTCTGCAATATGCTTTCCAGCCCTGAAGCGATGATACAGAGCACGGTGAATGTGTGAAGTGCAGATTCCTGATGATATTCTTTGTACCCTCGTGTCTTTGCAGGTGATGAACATCAGAAAACTACTGAACAAGATTGAAAAACCCCACGGCCTGTACCCCAACTTCCTCAGTCCAGTCAGCGGCAACTGGGTCCAACGTAAGTACTCTGTTAGCTGTATATGGGAAAATGTGGGTTATAGAGTTTCATACGTAATGACGTATGAAACTCTATCTTGCATTATTTAAAAAAACATGAGGTTTACATGTGACCTCGGTCACAAATCCATCTCTGAGCTGCTCAGGGAAGGTCATTTCTGTCACTTAAGTATTATAATAATTATGTTTTCCCAGAGTGGAATAATACTACAGGGCTTGGAGTTTATTGAAGGTCATTGCACAATTTTACTTTTTCCATTTCTGACTCTTGCATCTGGCTTTTACACTACTGACAGACGTTGAGCCACCTAACATGTCAAAGCTCTTTTGCCTGCTTGTCTGCGTCACCCACCCATCCCTCTATTTACTTTCATTTTTAATATCAGTCTCACAGCCATGGCTATATGACTCCCATTGCTCTAGGTTATTAAAATGATAATGAATTCAATTACTTCAGGAAATTGGATCTTTCCGATTTACCTGAAAGAAGGTGAAGAAGAAAAATTAGGGGATAAGACGATGCTGGGGCTGAAAGGTGGTAATCTGGATGATTATAGAGGCTAATTGTTGTGGGCGAGTGTATAAAGAAGCAAAACTGTATATATTATACCACAAAGCGAAAAAAATAAATCTTGGCTTCACTGCTCACCCTCATCCGTCTGTGTCAAGGACAAACACACCAGCACTGTGATAACCTTGCGGGGGAGTCAGAAAAGGTGTGTGTTTGTGTGTGTGTGTGTGTGTTTGCACACAATGAGTGGACAGATGCACGCCTCCCCTGCAATATCACAGTCATCTTTATGAATCTGAATGTGGACTTTAGCTCAACAGCCACTTTATTTTCCACTCAAAGCTTTTCGTGCGTTACGTAATTTTAAGTTGAAATAAACTGTTTTATACCGTCAGTGAAAAGAGAGCGGGTGGGTTCACGGTACATGGTTATGCGCGCCCCGAATTAACCAGAAAATCCCTGAAGAAGAAACAAAATGTAGAAAATACAGTGAGAATAGAGCTGAATATTTTGGAAGACAAAAGTTTACGTATCAGGGTGATTCAGTCAAACCCAGACATGAGTTAGTCAGATATGGGGCCTGGAATAACAGGGATATTTAGCAGATCTATTTAATACCACATGGAATTTAATTAAATGTTGTTTCATGATCATACCGGCCAAAGTATGAACGTATTACAGAAAACCAAAGTGGCCTGGAATTATTTACTATTATATCATATTTATTCAGTGCTTTCCAGAAGTATACTGTATAACAACAAGTTTAATGATATAATGAATTGAATTAATGTGACAGGATAAGTAGAATAAAATGGATGGATGGATGGATGGATGGATTAACCAATTAAAATGATTTATTCACCAAAGCACTAGTGGAAAAAGTCTGGCTGTACCATTTGTCATTCTGGGAGAGGGGATATAATGTTCTTGTCTTGTTTGTATTTCTTTAAACCAATAACAATGTTCTTGGGCAGCACTAAGCCCAGGATTCAGCCACAGTGCCCTTGCAAAATAGAAGAAAGCAGAGATAAGAGGCTGGCACCGAATGTCAGGTTTTCTCTTTATCCCAGACAACAATTAACTTCCTGGCTACTGTAGTGAGCGGTACTGACAGTGTTTGCTACAGGTCTGATGGTGCTGTGTGTAACTCCACAAAAAAGGATCGAACAGCCGATGATAGCACTTTTATTTCCAAAGTGTGCAGTATCTCTCATTCAAAAACATTCAATGGTTTTTAAGTGTTTTCAAGGCCTACCCTGGATACAGACCTGTGTATGTGACCCTGCTGATTGGTTTCATACAGCCCTGTTTCCATATTCCCCTTCTTAGATCATGTTTCCATCGGTGGCCTCGGGGATAGTTTCTACGAGTATCTCATCAAATCATATCTGATGTCAGACAAGACGGACGACGATGCAAAGCAGATGTACTACGGCGCGCTGGAGGTATGGAAGCTCTTACAATCTTAGATTTCACGCTCAGGCAGGACTCTGCTAGATCCAACGATAATAGTTGCAGTGATTTGCATGAGCATGCGATCGAACAAAGTATACAAAGTGATTCAATCCCAAGACCGACAGTCTCACAGGAAACGGCGAGAGGACAGCAGACGCATTGCTTTGAGGAGATAGTTGAAGGCTGAGTGAAGGGAACACCTGAAACCTTTTTCAGACCCGAAATATGTTACTTTCATTCATCTGTTAAAGGGATTGCTTTCAGGCATTCAGGCACAGTTGTCAAATGCTGAAATATCCCTAGGAGCTTTATTCTCACTTTCATGGAAAGAGCGACAATGCTCTCTTGATATCTGGCACCTAGTCTGCGAGAGGGAACATTGGGTAAAAAAAAAAAAGTAGAAGAGTGTTCTGCGTCCTCAGAACTGCTGCATTCAAGATTTTCACGAGCGTTAAGTGGGAAAAAACGATTGAATCTGTCTCCGTGCAAATTGAATCTTGTGCGGCTGTGGTCTTTATGTTAATCTGACAGCAGTGACCTTTAAAGTCAGACTTGTGCTTTTCTGGAAGTTTTAATGTCCAATTAACACTGCTGTTATGACTTTTAAGTAGAAGTCAACAGCAAAGTCATTATGCTGCACTAAAAATAAATATAATGGAATGATGGTGCAAAGATCGATGTACAGATTCTCCCTCTAATTGAGATTCAGCGGATCCTTTTCGTATGTGGGGCTGTAATGGACGCTTTTATTCAAAGCACCGTACCATGATTATAAACAGCAGGAGTATTTCTGATGCTCTCAGTGGAACGGTCACACAGGAAAGAAAGCAAGATAATATCGAAAAGGAAAGCTTCCTAGCTTTGTGTAATGTGATTAGAAGACGACTGACTCATGAATTAATATAGTGGGATGTAAAATAGGAGCACTCCCACAAATCTTTAATGCAGATAATGTCACAGTGGAGCACATTTCCTCTGGCTACAATTATATTATCAGACAATAACTTTCTTCCCAGAGGGTCAAGCCAGAGGCATTCAGACTCCCCCTTCTCCCCTGTGACTTGGTATTTAAATGGCCTGGGACCCCCACGCTATCAGATTAAGTTATATACTGTGTCTTTACACAGAGATCTAAGGTAAACTCATTATCTTTGGCAATCAAATGAAAGTAGATTACTAATTAAAACACTGTTGAATGAGAGAACATTTTTCAATTATGCTATGCCATGATTACAGCTAACGACTGCTAATTAGTGGGTAAAATCATCAGTTTCAGCCCTCAAGAAAAATGTTTTTTTAGAGAACATGGTATTCATTTTCATATTATACAATCCTCATTTATCACAGAATGTTCCTCGCACAGTATACAGCACCGCAGCGGTAGGAGGGAACTGTTACATGAAGGAATAAAGGACAAAATACAGTACTGGTCGTCACTGTCACTAGGTAATACAATACAATAAATACAGTGAAAATAATCCACTCCACTAGTGTTTCACATAGAAGTCTGAAAGCTTTTTCCCAAGCTCATCTTGAAAGAGCTGTTAAGAAGAAAAGAATGATTGGATCTGAGATTCAAGAGGGAATTAACACTTTTAATTATCAGAACTTTGTGGGATGCTGCAGCTAAATATCACAAACCTTTTTTTTCAAATGCGAAATGAGCATCAAGCTAGACAAAATGGACAAGAGGGAGATGGGGGGGGGTGGACTAAATCTGTAAAAATGAGGGAATGAATGTCGTTTCAGAAATAATCTCAAGAGATGTCCTCCTTCTGTAATTCATAAAGACTTTCTTGTTGCTGACAAGAAACACAGCGGCAAAACAGGCAGAAATGTGTGTGTGTGTGTTTGTGCGTGTGCCTGTGCGTGTGCCTGTGCGCTTGTGTGTGTGTGTGTGTGTGTGTGTGTGTGTGTGTGTGTGTGTGTGTGTGTGTGTGTGTGTGTGTGTGTGTGTGTGTGTGTGTGTGTGTGTGTGTGTGTGTGTGTGTGTGTGTGTGTGTGCGTGCGTGTGTGTGTGTGCGTGTGTGCATGCGTGTGCGTATCAGGGCCGTGTATCGCCACAGATTTCCCAAATTGATTCGATTCCAATTCACAAGGTTGGATTGTGATGTTTCAGTTACAAAACCAATTTTGCATGGAAGTGAAAGAGATTCTCAGAGAATAAATGCTGTAAACTGTACAAGGAACCCTTTAACCTGTTGAATTATAATAAAAAAAATATGTTTACATTAAGAATTGACCCCTTAAGCAGCTGCATTAATGTACTTTCTATTTAACATAAACACGACTCTACAGTAAGTGAGTGAACATTAGTCAGGGTTCACACTCTCGAGATTATTATTCAGGGAGTTTTTCGGTGATGATCAAGCTGATGTGAGAGACAGGGTTCTCACCATTGCAGTAGAATGGCATAGTACAAATCTGTAAAGAAGAAAAGTACGATTAGCCAGTATTTACGTAGGCTTGACACGCATAACGCATAACCTTCATTGTTTTAACCTCGGCTTCCCATTTATTATCCAACTCTCTCAAACAAGATAGCAGACCTGTCAGCTTTAGCATGCAAACTTTAACCACTTTAACATTATTCAACTGTTTTCAAACAAGTTGGGAGGAAAGCAACGAAAAACCTAATTATCATCCGAAAAATCCGACACACCGGTCCTTTTAAGGAGTGATGTCTTCCGACCTGCATGGGCTAGCATGTGATGTGACTTTGGGAGGTGTTCATGTTGTTTCCATAACATAACCGAGAGCAGACCATTCAAAATACCGTATTTTCCGCACTATAAGGCGCACCACATTATAAGGCGCACCACATTATAAGGCGCACCTTCAATGAATGGCTTATTTTGAAACTTTTTTTCATATATAAGGCGCACCACATTATAAGGCGCATAGAATAGACGCTACAGTCGAGGCTGGGGTTACGTTCTGCATCCATTAGATGAAGCTGCGCTAAAGGGAATGTCAACAAAACAGTCAAGGGAGGTCGTCTTGTTGCTTCCTCCAATTCGGCACCATTGATTGGTTCATGTTAAACTCTCTGGCTGCTGCTCTATTCCCGTGTTCTACTGCATGACTAATCGCCTTGAGTTGAAACTCTGCGTCGTAAGCGTGTGTCTTAATAGGAGCCATTTTGGGCTCTTTACACAAACACACAAACGGAAATTAAAAGGCACGCTTCGCGCAGTCATATATCTCAACATGCACCACACGTTACTTCTTCTACGGGGGAAAATAGAGTCGGCGGCTGCTTACCTTAGTTGCGAGACCTGTTGTGACTCAATATTGGCCCATATATAAGGCGCAAAGCATTATAAGGCGCACTGTCGGCTTTTGAGAAATTTAAAGGTTTTTAGGTGCGCCTTATAGTGCGGAAAATACGGTACTCTAATTTAAACGTTAATATGATCCTGAACATAACTTTTCAGAAGACAATGTTACCAGTTTTGAGGAGCTCTGAAAGAAATCTGCACAGTTCATTCACAGCTTAAGGAAAATCAGAGAATGTTTAAAGGTTTTCCAGGGTATTTTACTTTTTACTCATTTTCCATGAGTTTCCCATGACTGGAAAATGAGTCAACTGTTTTCCAGACCGCATGGGAACTTTGTCAGTGCAGAGTTGGTATAATGTCATGCCATTTTCATGTTTATTTTTTAACATTATTTAGCCCCCTTTCCGCCCGACATGACATGGATGATACCAATCCATGACATATGATACAAATGTATTAATTCTAGCTTCAAAAGGGAGGACACTACAGCCTCTTTAAAGATGGATCTCAGATTTTTTATGAATCAATATCGGATTAGGGCTGAGTGATGTGGGCAAAAGCTTCTATCCTGAAATAGCTCTTTTCATATCCGGATAACAATGTAAACGACAATATAACATGGTAATTTGATAAATAATTAGTCTATATGAAATTACCACATGTATAAACCTATTTTCTATACTCCTGTGTGAATGAAATACTTGACAGAGTATTTTCTCATTTCTCATTTTATTATGAACTTATTATCTGATAAAAAATAAAAAGCTATACACTCAGTGATTATGTGAACTTGCATGTACCACAATCTTAAAATGATACTCTGTTTGAGCTAATGTGACGTAATTGGATATCACAATATCTCGACACAGTATTATGATTTCTTCACGATACGGCTCCACTGAAAGACAAATATAGAGGCTTCTAAAGAAAACATTGTGTATAAAGAAATTGGGAAAGTTGTCTTAGGTCGTTCAATCTCCAATTCTGGCTTTTCTTAAATGATTGCTTGTGAACTGGCTTCATTGCAGCACTGCTGGGTTTTGGTAGGTGGTGGTTATTGGTTTTGTTAGGCAGTAGCTACCACTGTTGCTCCAATACAAAAGAAGTGCAAAACATAGTAAGCATATACAGTTTACATAGAAATAAAGCCCACATACTGTAACCTTAGAAAAATGCTGGTTCAAACATTTCTGACTGTGTGTGTGTGTGTTGCTGCAGGCGATTGAAGCTAACCTGGTTCAGAAGTCACCCGGTGGTCTCACCTACATGGCCGAGTGGAGGGGAGGGATCCTGGACCACAAGATGGGCCACCTGGCCTGCTTCTCTGGGGGAATGATCGGCATCGGGGCTGATGATGGAGCGCCGGAGAAGAGGCAACACTTCCTGGACCTGGCTGCCGAGATCACACACACATGCCACGAGAGCTACACTCGCTCAGGTGAGTGGAAATGTCAGAATCGCTGCAGAGGGTTATTTAAAATGAGCACACATTTCCTTGCTGTGAGAGGCTGCACATTAGACCAGTACCATCCCGGAGGAGGGCAACTGCTCCGGCTCATTTTGTTTTGGAAATGTACCATCTCAAATTGTAAGATCATTTTTTTACTTTTACACATTGCCCGCAGCCGTACAATGTTTTTACACCAGGAGCAGAGCGTTGGCTTTTTGGCCTCAGGTTTGTGAGGTTTGGTGTAAGTTATTTATGGTCTTTTTATAGGTTTCTGAACTCTAACCAGAGAGGATCTGAGTAGTGAATTATAACATGATGAAATTTTAAAGTTAATCTTTCTTAAAACTCGTTAAAATCCCTGCTTTCAACACCTTATTTGGAGTCCATACTCTTTGGATCCTGGCTCTTATAAACAACAACAAAAGCAGACTGCACAAACCTAACTGTGTGAAAACAACTAATGGCCCAACCGGTAGCTTTTGAAAGTGTCCAGCCACTGTCTGGAACAAGAATCTGTCTTGTTAAGAGAAGGTATTGTGAGTAAAAATAAAATTACGAGTCTTGGAGAGTGATACTACAAATTGAAAAGGCCTCGGGCGTTTTAATTTTGGCCCGATTCAAGAGGAAAATCGTTCTCAGTGGTTTCACCTGAACAGAGAGACGACAGGTCTAATAAGGAGCAGCGAAGAATTAAAGTCCTCGATTATACTCCAACGTGTCACGGCTGCAGGCAGCAACAGCAGACATCGAAGTGTCTCCAAGTGTGTTGGATGGTGATAATCACATTTTGTTGCAATTTGGGAGAAATAATAAAAAGAAAGCAGACAAGGAGATTAAGTTTTGAAAAGTAAACATTGAGATAAAGTCCACAGACTAATTTACTGTGGCTCCAACCTGTACATGAGGGAGAGTGGAGGTGTTGCTATAGATATACACAGGAGAAAAATGCAAGAGAGGATCAAAGAGGAGAGGAATAGTTGCCAGCAATGAGCCTGTCTTAATATTTTGGAGAGACCGTTGTTTGATCTCTTCGCTTCTCTGGCATTTGTCTTGGTTCTGACAATAATCTCCTCTGCTAATTTAAAGCTTTTTTTTCAACCTGCCACTGTTGGGCGAGCTGTAAGGATTCATCCTCAAGTGTTCGCTCGCCTTCGCTTCTCCAGTAAGATAATGTGACTCACCACATAACAGGTTCCATGATACACTTGGAATACTTTTGATCTGCAGGCCCAAAAGGCTTCTCTGGCTTCATCTTTCATAGTCATCCACCAGGTTTCTCCTCGCTCATTAAAAGATGAGGCACAGCGGCTCTTGGATTAGCTGTCTGCAGGAGAGAGGGAGAGAGAGAAAGAAGTGAGATTTGCTATTGCATGTGCGTAAAGTGGCTGCTGCTTAGCTGTGTCTTAAATACGGATACCATAATGAGTCCTTCTGCTGCTTCTCTGGTTCTCTGCCACCTTCACATCTACAGACTCATGCTGGGAAAATTGGGATCTCATGGGAAGCAGCAAGAAGAGGAAAAGGTTACTGGTTTAAAAGAAATTGTGTAATAGATGTTAGCTTTGTGCATTTCTACTATTGAGAGACAGAGCAACAGAGCAACTTGAGAGAGACAACATATACTACTTAGGACTGTCACTTCTTATTCCAACTCATGTTCAAACATAGCAAAAAATAATAATATTTGATTCGTTCTCATAAATGTTTAGCTGTGAATGAACATGATTTTGTCTTGCAAACTGCACTCGTGTGCTGAGGCAGAAAGCTGGTGGGACAGGAAACTGCTCGGTAAAAGATAACGTGTTTTATTCATTCATTCATCTTCAACCGCTTATTCCGGGGTCGGGGTCGCGGGGGGGGGCTGGAGCCGATCCCAGCTGACATCGGCCCTGAGGCGGGGTACACCCTGGACAGGACGCCAGTCTATCATAGGACACATAGAGACGAACATAGACAGACAACCATTCACACCTACGGGCAATTTTAGAGTCATCAATTAACCTAACACATGCATGTCTTTTGGATTGTGGGAGAAAACCGGCGTACCTGGAGAAAACCCACGCAGAGACGGGGAGACAATGCAAACTCCACACAGAAAGGCCCAGGCCTGGATGCGAACGTGGAACCTTCTTGCTGTGAGGCGACAGTGCTAACCACTACACCACCATGTAGACTAACGTGTTGTAATTGAGGTCAAATTGTGTTTTCTTTTTCCTGAGACAAACTTCTAAATTGTGTTTGACGCCGACGCCCTATTCATCTGATGAACATCTGATGCTAGAGTTAGCGTTCCAATCACAAGCTTTACCTGCACAGAGAATGATTTAGCTCAGAACAGGAGGCAGGAAACAGTGTGGGAGAAGAGGAATCAGATAGATGTCATGAAAAGTGTTTCAGTTGGAGAGGAGAGGCTCATAGCTGTGGCGTGACAGGTTTTGTTATGTTGTTGAGCTGGCTGTGGAGGTGTAAAGTGTGCTCAGTGTATTAAGACGATAGTTAAAGGAGTTTTTTACCTTTTTTTATGAGTTTCCTGCATGTGTCCTCAATATTTGGTTTCACACTATGCCACTGATCTACATCATGAGGCAGCTAATTAAGAGGGCAAGCTAGTAAACACGGATGTAAGAAAGGGCAGGGATTATAATGGCTTTGTGAGACACGTTAAAATTAAATACTACATTGTGTTTATCCTATTTATATAGCAACTTTCGAGAGCACACCTCACAAAGTGCTTCACAAAAGAAGCCAAAGGAGCAAATAAATGTGAGCATCATACATGAAATACTGACATCAAGCTAAAAACAAAACAAGAAAATATTTAACGTAATGTAAACATAAGAGCAAATTTAAAAGAGGAGCATATCTGAAAAACTGGGACAATTTTCACTAAAATATGATGAAATGTACGCATAACTTACTGGAGATCACTTATCATCATTTATTTATCACACACACAGTTAAACACAGTATGTGCAGTGAAATCTATTTATGCCAGCTCCAGAAACAACTGTTGAATAGAGAAAATACAACAAAAAAAACTATTTTTTAAAAGTATCTTACAAAAATAAACTATTTTAAACATTAAATGAAATGAAGGTACATTATGTCTCTTTTATAGGCGTATTTAGAATAAAGGTCTGGTTCTTTATGTGGTTATGGGAAACACCATGAAACCATGTAGGCTCCATGTTGTCATTTAGACATTGCTTCTTCCGTCTACTCTTTTTAAACAAAACCAATTGTATGTCAGTCGGCGATATGTGTACAGTAAAGTACTTCACTCACTCATACACACACACACACATACACACACACACACACACACACACACACACACACACACACACACACACACACTGTAATGGACTAGCAGAGCAGGTGGCCCCTGCTGTCTGTCACACTGACTTCTTATTTCAAGATGATTGTCTGGTCCAGTCGGATGCAGCTACTCGCACCCCTCAGTGACCTCAGTGAACCTGCTTCCTCCAACATGGCCTAATTTTCCAAGCTGCTACACCGTGGTTGGCTAGAATCACAGATGATAAGCCAGAGAGAGAGAGAGAAAAAAATTATCTGAGCAAATCGAGCACAGTAGGTAGCAACGAAATGTCAGACTTGTCTCGCATGCCGTAATACGTCTTCCACTTCAAGCGTGTCTTTGAGATGTTGCTATGCCAATGATCCTGTTCTGACCTTGGAAAAAATAGATTCCTTTGTGCTCTATCATGAATAGAATCTCTTTGCCTGGCGGTCTTGAATTGTGGTGGAGATATAATGGAAGTAGGGAGAAGAATAAGGAGGAAGAGAGAAAAAGACCATCTGGACAGCTGCGGCCTCTTAATTGCTTAACCTTAAGCTCTCTTGTAAAACTCACAATAATCCAATGGCAATTCAATTAAGGCTGGGCGATATGACCAAAATCTCATACCACGATAAAGGTAATTTCATATCCCAATAACGATATAGGTATCATGATATAGCACATTTCTTATTATATAAATTATAATTTTTTGCTTAATGTAGGCTATCAATAAAGGCTAACTGCAAAATACATGTTGCACTATTTATTATTTTTAATTGCACTGTGAATTGGTCGGAATAATAAACCCTCTCATTCTGGGCGGCGAGTGCCTGACAGGACTGCAGCAGGTGCACGTAAGTCCAGTGCTGCACGGCCACACGGTTCCTGAGTGATGCGATTTCTGATTTCTGATAGGAGCATCTTATTAAAAGTATTTGTTTTCATAACATACATGTGTTTTGTTGTATCTTTCTTTGACAATAGCTGACAGTATATTGAGAACTGAAGTTTGAAGGCGCTGAGCAGTGAATCACACACAGAGTGTGTGTCGTGCTTCTGCTGTGTGTACGCTGGTCTGCGTATGTGTTACAGTTGTTTTCTGGCAATTTAATGAGCAGAGTAACAATCTATGGCCGCCATAATAACGCACGACTCCTTTGGCTCACTTCAGCTTCACACACTCTTCAGTCTGTAAAGTGTATGATTTCTGACACCTTGAAATAAACGATAGATGTTTTTCTATCGTTATATGATACATATCATATCGCACAGCCCTAGTCTTGATGCAATATGATGTGTGTTCATTCATTTGAAAAAAGAAAGGAAAAACGTGGTTTAGATTTATAAATTGCAGATCTGTTGAGAAAGTGCTCAAATAAAATCCTGTTTTTATGTTTCCTCTCTGTCAGCCACCAAACTGGGACCTGAGGCGTTCAGATTTGACAGCGGAGGAGAAGCAACAGCAACAAGGCTGAGCGACAGATATTACATCCTACGGCCAGAAGTCATCGAGAGCTACATGTACATGTGGCGACTGACCCACGACCCAAAGTACAGAGAATGGGGTTGGGAGGCGGTTGAGGTGAGAAACTTGTTTAATTATTCATTTCATTTCATTTTCAAGACAGAGGAGACTGTGTCTGACAATTTGACATTGACACCCACTTAAAGCTGTGATCTGTCAGCTCTGTGGAGGTGAGAAACGCTTTTCACTCCACCTTAGACTGTGTTGGTCAGCTATAAAGACATTTCACTTCCGGTAGTCCTTTAGTAATAACTCGGCCATTAAAGAGATATTTTGCTAGTTTAAATTTGATTCTGTGTCACTGTAGTGTTGGCAGTGTGAATAAAAGTGGGACTCAACACCGTAAACGCTAAATTCCTCCCAATAATTCGCAAAAATTTCACCTGACCGCTCCTCATGCACTCCGTGGGGATTTCTGCCACAGACACTGTTCATCAGCACACACATGTAAGAGAACTGGATTAAAATGGTAAAAGTATTTATTTAAAGGACTTCACAAAAATGTGAAATGCCGTTACACAGTCTAGAGCTTTTATACAGAAGGAGTGGATCTGGTATGTGCCGCCTCGTTCAAGGTTGAGGTAAAGTTTGCCGTCTTGAATCGGACTACAGAGCTGTAGTTGTTTTATAATCCTCATGCTTCTATCTGCTGTGTCAAAGCTCACAAAAACGTACTCCTTCCGGGGGAAAAAATTGTTGCATTATTGCAGCGTAGTAATCATGTTGTGTGAAAGTACTCAAACAACGGTTTGAAAAAATCTATTTAGGTGAAAATCAATATCAATCAAGTTAACAAGGCCTAAAAGTGTTTAGGACGCCGTACGGGGGTCTTGTTTGTCAATATTTATGACTTTGACTTTTATGACATACTGTACAATTACTTTTTTATGAATTTTTTGACATACTATGACATTTTTTATGACATAGTATATCATAAAAAAATGAATATGCATTGTCTTTTACGATTATATACAAGGTCCAGTTTCCATCTCGACTTGCAATTTAGTTTAGTGGTTAACTCTTTGTGAAACCAGAGTAGATAATTATTATGTAAGGCTCAATAAACTGCTGACATATTTGCAAAAACTGTCCAATAATATAGATACCTCTCAGTCCGTATGACCTCATGTTTGTAGCACATCGGTATAAACACAATGTGATACAGCTCCCAATTCTTCAGATGTAGAAACCTGAAAAACATTTGTGTTATATTGAGGCGAGTATGATAATTTCATGTTGTATTTAAGTAGGAGATGCAGTACAGTATAATTTTATACCCTATACTTATACCTTATACCCTATACTGTCAGGAGTAGCTTAGACACTGATTTTATTAATTGTCATCACCTATTATGTCAAGCCCCTTTAACACCCTCTATTACCCTCAACCAGCTTCCTTGATATTGTGTGGCACTATACATTAGCTTGTAGATCAAGCAATCCCACTAGCAGGAGGTGAAGGTTGTGTGGAGAGCACCATTATTAATGTGGCAATAGACAGGGCATTAGCTGTAGTAAACTGTAGAGGGCTGGCATGATAGATTTAGCATTAATTTAGTGCGCGCAGAAGTGGAGAGATCAGGCTGACGAGTTTGACGGCCCTTTAATTATCGGGCACAAAGGTTGAAAGAGGGCGCACAACGCTTCCCTTCATGAACGGCAAGCATACACGTAGGGGTCATTGTTAATTAGCACATTTAAACCAGCCCTTTGTAGCGTGGGTAGTAAAGTGCTAATCTGCTCGCCTAGCTCAGCCACTCTCTACTAGCTGTTGCCATTTAGATTTAGCACTGCTCGGGCTTCAATTGTGTGGTTTGACATGTTCCATCATTTACTCTTTCTTTAGGTGTGCAGGGACATGCTGTTGTGGAGCACACGGTTGTCTCTTTAAGCACTGTGATATATCAGAGGAGTTCTTTTTTTTACTCATACACTGTGTGATTTCCTCTGCACAGTTTGTAAAATATTTGGGCTTGTCACACTGCAGAAGACAAAAGGCAACTCTGTAGTATTGATTCAATTTGCACAATCAAGCTGACAACTGCAAGAAGTGGTCCTTGTTGTACGTTGTTCAAAATGTTTATGGAGATACATGGACACATTTAAACCTACCCTCTGCCTCTTGTCAGGCCCTGGAGAAACACTGCAGAGTGGAGTCTGGCTTCTCCGGGATCCGCGATGTTTACACCATGACAGCCAGCCACGATAACATGCAGCAGAGCTTCTTTCTCTCAGAGACGCTCAAGTAAGTCCATTTTCCTCATCACATCTCTCTGTGATACAGAGGTAGATCCAACATTTACATGTACTTAAATGTTTTTCTAGTGCTACTTCGCCCAAATATGGAAGGTCCTGATTCAAAATGATAGATCTGATAAACTTAAATTATTGATATAATATGAATTAAGGTTTAAGGATGCAGATGTAGTCACCTAGAGTAAAATATAATGTTTAATGAGTCCAGATTTTGATTCAATAAATTGGATGTTTTTCCCTGTTTGCTCAGGTATCTGTACCTGCTCTTCTCTGATGACGACCTTCTCCCACTGGAAGACTGGGTCTTCAACACAGAGGCCCATCCGCTGCCCATCGTCCGCAAGAGCTGCCTGCAGGACGAAGCGACACAGGATAAGACAGCGTCCGAATAAGACTCAAAACCACCAACGACTGAGACACGTACAGACACATCTGCACAGTTCATGTGCACACACAGTCACACAAATATTGCAAACACCAATTCAATGCAGGTTCAGAGTCTTTGGAGAAGCGTGTTATGGACTCTCAACTCCTTCCCAGTGAAGGATGTTGTCGTTTTACGCTGTGATTGTATATCCTTTCGCCGGGGGTTACTTCTTGCTGGCACTCATTTTTTGTGGACAATCAAGACAAACATGACTTTCATGAAAAGAGCACCTTTTTCTTTCCTTCTTTCCTCTGTGAGGAAACCAGTATAACTTGCAGACCCAAATGTAATGGGAGGAGGGTTGAACTATGGGCCATATTGTTAGAACGAGAGAAACGTATAGAAAACCACTTGAGTTTTGCTCCTTGAGTTTGTTGTTTTGTTGATCTTCGGTGATGATTTCCTTATATCTTGTCATTGCATTTTTTCCTTTGTGAGTACACTCTTTGACCAAAGGTTTCTTTGCATTTATATTTGCCCTCTTTTCCAGTAATGTGCTTTTGGTGAGATTTGACAGAAGGTGAAATATAACAAAAAGGGTTGAATTGTAATGAACACTGATTAATGTACAGACAAACATGAAATGTGATTCTCGAATCCATCTCCACACAAATGTTGATGTCATGTTTCTTACTGAAACGAGCTTGAATGAATTTCTTAAAGTGAGGAGGTGTCAGAAGAGTGGCAGTGTCTTATGCATCCAGGGACCATTTAAAGAAAAAAAAAGATGTTGGGTTGAGTTTCCGGTGTATGCTTGGGTTATTTTGTGAACAGGACGACGCTTACTCAGTCCTCTCAGCCTTTCAAATCAAAGTAAGAAACGGAGTACTGTCAGTTCTTCGGCTGAAACACACGCATAAAGGAAAAAATAATGCATTTTCTAGCCAACTCCAAATGGGTTTTCCTGTTCATGTTAGTAGTTTCTCTTCTTCATCCTGCCTTTACATTTGAATCCATACCGCCAATACTGATATTAAAGGCTGTGAGCAGAGACACATTTCCATCACTGTTCTTTTAACCACCACTGTCCTGCACAGTTGTGGAGCGAATGTGCTGTACATACAGATGAAGTGAGTGACCCCTGTATGAGCTTGTCTTGATTTCATTTTCTTTCTTAACTTCAGTGGTTATTTTTTTCTGGGTTCTCTTTTGATTTGCTTCCCTCAGGTGTTTCAGTAAAAAAAAAAAAAAAAACTAAAAAGTTCTGACTTTAAGTCTAGTTATTGCTGATATTAATTGTTATTACTTATTCTTACTGTTTGATTTAACTTTCATTGTTGAATATTTTCAAATACTGATAAAAAAAGACCTGTGCAACTTTGTACATTTAAAGCAATCCCGTTGTGTGTGTTTTTTTTTATCAGCCTTGTTTGTTGAATTATTTACGGACTGAAATGGTATGGTATGTCATGACTAAATCTAAATGTCACAGTATAGTAGTCATGAAGAATTCATTGGAATATCATAGTATGTCATAACAAATGCCATACTATAATGTCATAAAAGGTGATAGTAAAGTATGTCATGAAGACATAAAAACGTAATAGTAAAGTTAGTGTCGTGAAAAATTATAATTTACAGAATAGTATGTCATAAAAAGTGATAGTATAGTTTGTCATAAAGTCATTAAAATGTCAGTATAGTATGTCATAGAAACTCATAAAAAAGAAAAAGGATGTCAATAATGATTTCATAAACAGTCGAAGTACAGTTAGCCATTAAAATCTCTTTGATTTGTGCAGGAGGTTGCTAAAGTAAGTTTCGAGATAACGACCCGCGGTGACTTACACAAAGGAAGGAAACTCAACTTATTTGCAGCTTTTATTTGTTTCCGTATTTGCTTCTTGGAAGTTCATTACATTTTTAATTGAAGGGGGATGTCTCAGGGTTGTGGAAAGTTCCAGCAATCACAAACACAAAATGATTAACGGGGTTAAGCCATTGCACCTTTCTCGTGGTGTCAGGCCAACAACGAAAGATTTAAGACCTTGCTCCCCAAATGATTGGACTCTACCTGCTGTCATCTGAATCCTAATTTCCGCATGATAGCAGCTTGAAGTGATTTTTCATTTGCTTTAAATAGATTCAGCATGCATTATTGACTGGCGTGACATTTAACAGTCATTCAAAAAAAAACGGTGCTTAAATGTCATGGATCTAGTGAAATTAATCATACCATCACCTTAAAAAAGGACTAATGCAGCAGGGTGTGAGTTTAAATACTAAGTGTAAATGTTATCCAAGTTGAGGCCATCAGCACAATGTTACACTGTGGGGCTATTCTTCCCTTCAGCGAAGATGTGATAATGAAAAGAAGTAGGGCTGAAACAATTAATCGAGTAACTTCAGTTAAAAAAATGCGCGAGATAGGTATTAAACGAATCATCGAGGCACAGATTTTGCCTCGATGATTCGGTAAATTCCTATTTCGCGCGTTATGCGGCCTGGCCAGCGCAGGGATCGTCTTCCAATTGGACCATTTTTGCGGATGCACACGACTACATCCGGAAAAGACAGAGAATCATTTCACACTTAAAAGAAGCCAAAACAGTGCAATGTGTCCACTGTTAACTGGAACTCTTCCCCGTTCCCCATCGAACTTCCCCGTTGCGGGACTAATAAAGGAATTCTTCTTCTATACCACAACAGCACGTCATCGCTGTTCCTGTTTAAGGAGGGCAGTTGCCATAGTGACGGATAAACAGGAAGAGAATGGGTAACGTTAGCTGTCCTTGTGAATGCATAACATCACCTACCTGATCAGTCTCTATAGTTTTGTTTGAGGAAATGTAAGCTGCGTTTTGTACATTGCTTGTTGTTACTTGCTCTTCCTGATAATATCTATCGCTAATTCATTTTTTAAATTAATCTATTTATCTTTGAAAACTGTTTGAGTAAACACGTAATTGGTTAAATAGTAAACTAATTGGTAAAATGCGAGTGTATTGCCTTCAACACACACATACTCTCTCTCTCTCTCTCTGTCTCTCTCTCTCTGTCTCTCTCTCTCTCTCTCTCTCTCTCTCTCTCTCTCTCTCTCTCTCTCTCTCTCTCTCTCTCTCCCTCTCCCTCTCCCTCTCACGCACACACTCACGCACACTTAAACACACACACACCCGTCCCTATGTTACCACACCAAATAGGCCTACCCAAGACATAATATATTTTTGGGGAAAATAACGCAAATTATAATAATTTTTTTACGCAAAATTTGATTTATAAGATTTTGTTTTTATGCGATTACTCAATTGACCGATGGAATAATCGGTGGAATACTCGCTTACAAAAAGATTTGATGGCTGCAGCCCTAAAAAGAAAGAACATATGTGAAGGGCACAATTTGTACAGATGAGCTCGCCTGGAGACATAAATGGGAGGATCACTGTCCATTTGAATGCACCTGTGACTGATAGTGAAGGACAAACATTACAGATAATCCGCTCCCCTACTGGGTTTTTTTCTTTCCTTTTGCTGCTCCCATAGTCCCCGACCAACCGAGCAGGGCAGCAGAACCAGACGTGTCAGAGCTGAACAGTTGAGACGCTATCAAGGTGACAAAATCTGTCCACAGACAGACATATAAACACCTGGCAAAATGCTCAATACCACCTCTGTCGTAGTTCCTATTACAGTAGGTGTCTTCAGGATTTTGCCTGGATGACACACACACACCCACACACTCACAAGGTAAAAACAATACCACCGTCAAGAAGAAGATACATTTTCTGTGACAAACATATTTGACATGAGGCAAGGAAAGTGTCAGAGCACAATAACAGATAATAAAGATACAAGCCAGCTTTTCTTTGTCTTCCCCCGCGACAAAAACAGTGAAGTGACAGGTTCAGTCTCCTTAGTCTGAATCTTAAACCCACCTACCACCACCTTTGGATGAAATCAAAGATTGCTTCAAAATCCCTCAGATGTATTCTGGGACAACAACTTAATCTCACACGGTGCTCAAAACAAAAACATCTCTACATAAGTGTCACTATCTGACAAGGAAAAGATTCAAGTTAGTTCAGTGCAGTTATTTTGTCATATTATTTCAGGTACTGAACGTCTCATTTATTGGAATGAGGCCCTTCAAATTAGGACTTAAATTTAAACTCCTGTTCCCTGTTTCCCTCCTTCTCAGGCTTCAATTTCACGGTTTGTCATAGTTATTGTTTTCTCAGGGTTGTAGGTAAAAAGAGCAGAAGGGGAAACCATTTGGATTGAAGTGCAAGATAGGATAACTGATGGTGAAGCATTTTTTAAAGAAAAAGCTGTTTTATTGGTTTGTTCTAGATAAGAAACTGAGATTGCTTGACTGTATACTTGTTGAACTACCACTGAACATAGATGTTTAAGAAGTAGTTGGCCATTTGGGGAAATGCTTATTCGCTCACTGTCTGTCTGTAAGGTATACTGTATAAAGCTACCACCTAGCTTAGCACAGCTAGCCTGCCTCTGAACAAAGGTAACTCATCAACTTGTTTTTTGTAGACTACCTTTTTGATTAATGAAACTATAAACCCATCATCATGTGCACTACTGTATGTGTACTACGTTCTATGGAGTCACCAGATTCACTTTATTTAAACACTGAACTGAAAGTGGAAAAGGATGCTGAGGGAAAGGTAAGGAGCATTGATTTACACTCTAGTCCCCCCACTGTTGTGAGTTCTATGTGAGTCTCCAGTCAGTGCACTGTAGCTTCATTGAACTCACTCTCTATGGCAGGCCAAGGACAGAGATATATGAACAGATTTGTCCTCCACAATGAACTGAAAATGGAATTCTTTTCATTATTCGAGAAGTCGTGCATGAATTCAATTTTTCATGTTTACAGGCAAATGACAGCCACAGGGCTGCTTTGGAACAAACTCAAAAAGCTCTCTTAGATGCAGACAAATTGTTTTTTGGGGGGAAACCCTGAAAAGCAGCACAGATGATGCATTTGTTAGTGGAAAGATACTATATTCAGTATGACTTTCTGTATGTGCGTATACATAACAGCTTTGACTTTGAAAAGTTTATACATTGGAAAGTGAATTGCAGTTCTCTTTCAGATAGTTTGAGAAAGTACTTTAATATTTTTGATTATTTGATTAGCAACAAGATTGATGATTTAATAATGCAGTCAATATGGAAACCCATGCTGCTTTGTTCACTGCCATTATCCAATTTTATGATTATTAAATCCTTAATGTGATTATTAACTAGATTTTGATTTAGGGAAATTATACTAGTCGTCTCATGCTGTCATTTAATATTCATATTCAATTATGCATTCTAATTCGATAACTAATAGTAATGACAGAAGCCTATCTTTCCAAAAAAGAATCTTGATAGTGAGCGTTTTATCAAATTTGACTAAGCTGTGAGTCTACACAATATGTTTTTAGTTGTGTGTCATTATGTCAAATCCTAGTGTGTGTAGTGAGTGTTTCTGTACACAGATTCAACCATGTGTGCACTGAACAGATGCCTCAGCACTCAGTAAGGGTACTGTGCAGCTCCAGTCTGTGCTTGTCAGAACATCCAGTGCTACTCTGCACTGCCAACACTTTAAGGTCCGCCAGGCCGGGCTCATCTGCTGCCCCAACAACTTGTTTGCATCCAGAAGGCAACACAACTGCATAATCAGCTGCTAATACTTCTAAAAATAGCACCAACAGCTCGGGTTAGCAGTAGGGGGGCTGAGAATCGACAGGTACACAGCATGCATGAGCCATAAACACATTATACTATAATGTTGGTTTGCTGTAATGTAATGCTTGAGGCTTTTTGCATGAAGGTCACATTGGCGGTCTCTACACAAAGCCAGCAATAGTTGATGAAGCTGCATTGAAGGTAATGAGTTAGTATGTGCTTGTTATTATAAATTTAGATGACATAATTTTGTCGATATATGATTTCATCACAATACGATTTTGATAAATTATCATATTGAATTATCACCCACAGTTTAGTTGAGCGTGTGAGATACTAATATTAGCAATTTTGCACTATACAAAGAACAGCTGAGGCTGATGGAAATGTGATTAGTTGTAGCAGATATTGGACAAATACATTTTTGAACAGGTGATGGTGACAAGTCAGGGTATTAATTCATCCTGAGCAGTGACGTGCAGTCAGGGGAGTCATCATGAGAGGGAAAAAAAACGAAATAATTAAATAACACAAGTGGGCCTGTGAATGTTCTCCCATATGTGGCTGGGGTATCGGAGAAACTCAGGAGGATTTTCAACAAACACTGCATCCCTGTGTATTTCAAACCCGGTAACACACTCAGACAGAGACTAGTACATCCGAAGGACAGAACACCACACCACCACAAAAGCAACCTGGTTTATGCTGTCCAATGCAACGAGGAATGCAAAGATCTTTACATTGGAGAAACAAAACAACCACTGCATAAACGCATGGCCCAACACAGGAGAGCTAACTCCTCAGGCCTGGACTCGGCTGTCCACTTACACCTCAAGGAGAAAGCCCACTCCTTTGATGACAGCAATGTCCAAATCTTGGACAGAGAGGACAGATGGTTTGAAAGAGGAGTAAAAGAAGCCATCTATGTTAAAGTGGAGAAACCATCGCTAAACAGAGGAGGGGGTCTGAGACACCACTTATCTCCAATTTACAATGCCGCCCTTTCGTCCCTTCCCAGGAGATTCAACAATCTAACCTCAAAGGACAACTGTTCACACATGGCCCGGGTGACCCCAACGACTGTCGTTCAGACTCAATAGAGCACTAACGACGTCGAAACCAACTGCCCACCACCGACTGTCACTCTAACGACGGGCGTGGGCACTTGGAGCACAAAGGGTTCCAGTGACATCATCGGCCTTGTGAGAGGTTAAATACCTGGATCTCCACACCAGTTAGTTGGACCAGTCCCAGCCTGGTCAGATGCGTACATGAACTGATGAAGCCTCTTGGATGAGAGGTGAAACGTCTTCCTAGACAAACAACCAGTCCAGTTGTTTTTGACTGAAATTGCTTTGAGGATAAATAACACAAGTATTAATATTTTCCTCTGGACTATGATTTTGGTGTGGTTCTTAATAGATTTTGACCATTTTTATAGTAAAAATGGCAGAAAATTCTGTATTTCCTGCTTAAATAAACGGAGTCTCTTCGGAGACCAGAGGTGAGGCACGGACAGACGAGAGGTGAGGCACGGACAGCCGAGCCTCCCTCCAGATTGCGCAATCACTCACAAACTGGATTGAGCGCGTGCAAACGGTGCGTGCTTGTTCCCATTTCTGTGTATGATTCCAATATGATGGTTGAGGACACTTTTATGTAATAAAAGTATACGTCTTCTTTTCCATAGTGTTCAGTAATGTATTTCACGGATGTGTGTAATATTTACATCTTAATGATGTGACATAAATCCACAGGGAGAATGCTGCCCTGAGGCAGGCAGTACCTCTGCCTCAAGGAAGGCGGCGATAGTGAGCAGCCTGATAGCCTGCAGCCAGGTCACGGTGAACTCTGACCTGTGTGCAAAAAGTAAACACAAGAGGTGTGCTGTGCTGTAGAGCTTAGGACAAGCTGTCATTTCTCGTCCTGAAAATGGAGGATTTGATTTCTAAACTAAGACATTTTTCAAAGCTGGACCTTCAGTCAAAGCAAGAAGTAATTTACAAGTAAAGGTAAGATATACTGCAATATACAGTGGCTCTGGTGTTTGAAAATGGTTTTCAGCATCCTGTTTGCTCCTATTCTATCATCCTATCCTATTGGCATCCTACTGTATGTTTGTAAATCTGACTTGTGAGTCAGTGCCTCCCCAACCCCAACCCTCACTGCACGTCACTGATCCTGAGGGGATAATCACCATTGGGTGAATTGAATGTCTGCACCACAATACTTTTGGTGCAGACATTCAATTCACCCAATGGTTATCGACACATTTCACTCAAAATCACGACACAGTCTTAGAAACATTTTTGTTTTTAGAAAATTGAATGCCAGGTCATCATGAAGATGATGAGAAATTTAACTGAATAAATGACCTGCTGGTGGTGATGGAGGAAAAGTCAGAGCTCACCAAAAAGTTTAATATTCATCCTATAGGCATTATGAATATCTACACCAAAATGTGATGCCTATAACATCAAACAGTAAGTTTAAACAGCGAGCTTCACAGTGGTGTTATGGGAAAGATTTATCCCCTGTCTATATATCGTTTCATGGCAATACCTAGGGCTAGACCCAAATATTCGACTATTTGTTGAATGGTTAGGTTTTCGTTTTTCAATTTTGGGATTCAGATATTTTTTTTATTATTGTTTTCATAACTGTAGAGTAATAGGATCCTGCAGGAGAGACTCAGCAGCTAACTTGTTGCTCTGCTTCCAACATTCAGCGTGACATTAGGCGTGAGGTGGGGTTCACCCTGGGCAGGACTCCAGTCTATCACAGGACACATAGAGACAAACAGAGACAGACAACCATTCACACTCACATTTACACCTACGGGCAATTTGGAGTCAAATCAATTAACCTAACACATGCATGTTTTTTGACTGTGGGAGGAAGCCGGAGAACCTGGAGAAACCCCAAGCAGACACGGGGAGAACATAAAATCTCCACACAGAAGGGCCCCAGCCGGGATTCGAACCAGGAATCCTTTTGCAACAATAAACTAACATATAAAGGAGATTTACATTTTTATCCTAAAATAATTACCTAGGTTTAGTAGCAGCCACAGAGACATAATTTATTCCTCCCTTTGAAAATTTTGCGAAACAATGGGGTGATGACAAACTAGGACCACATTTCCAAATTTCTACCCCTACCTTAGTTTGTATACTGAAGTTAGTTTTGAGCTTGTTGTTGAGGAACAACATGCAATTTACAGAGGAGCAACATACAGCTGGAAAAGTTAAAATAAGGAACAGATGATGATTAAACCGCTTCAGAAGGTTGATGATGATTAAACTGCTTCAGAAGGTTCTTCATCATTATCACTTTTGGGGAAAACATTTTTCTCTCTCTAGTCACATTAAATCGGCAGTACCTTTCCCAAGGTGTAGCTTGAACTCCAGAAATAAATAGTCCTATAGTGTGTCCAAAAAAATAAAGTCAAAGTATAGTATGTCAAAAAAGTCATAGGATAGCCCATCTAAAACATCCATAGCATAGTTTAAAAAATAAGCCAAAACATAATGTGTCCAAAAAATGCTTAAATCAGTGAACAATTTTATTGTTAGTATACAACAATTATGTGAGTGCCACACTGATGAATTGTATATAGCACACATGCACACATCCTTACTAGATGCCCGAACCACCTAAACTGTCTCCTTTCAACGCAAAGTAGCAGCGGCTCTACTCCGAGTTCCTCACGGATGGCTGAACTTCTCATCCTATCTCTAAGGGAGACTCCAGCCACCCTCCTGAGAAAAAATATTTCGGCCGCTTGTACCCGCAACCTCGTTCTTTCGGTCATGACACAGCTTTCATGACCATAGGTGAGGGTAGGAACGAAGATTGACCGGTAGATCGAGAGCTTTGCTTTCCGGCTCAGGTCCTCCAGGCACGTCCAGCTGGGAGGAGGCCTAGGGGAAGACCCAGGACTAGGTGGAGAGATTATATCTCCTCACTGGCCTGGGAACGCCTCGGGATCCCCCAGTTAGAGCTGGTTAATGTGGCCCGGGAAAGGGAAGTTTGGGGTCCGCTGCTAAAGCTGCTGCCTCCGCGACCCGACCACAGTTAAGCGGTTGAAGATGAGATGAGATGAGAGATGAGACACATGCACACATAGCATGAAGTGGGGTAAAGAGTATCAATGGGTTTAAAAAGTACAAGACATCTTTTTAAACTGCTAATTTTTTAGGTAAAATAAGTATGACAAGTTTATGACATTACTATTTAATAATACCTGTACTGTGTTGTGATACTGAGTGATAAATGGCTGTCCCCATGCTGATGTTGCCGTCTCTACAGCGTGATTGTTCTGTAGTGGCCCATCCTTCAGGTCTTCAAGTGTTTTATTCTTCAAAGGCACTAAGGAGCCTCATGAGTGGAGTAATTTAACCCAGAATCCTGATGAAAGCTAATGCTAATTGTTATGGTTCCCACTGTCATAAATACTCCATTGTCAACACGGCCTAGCGTCAGTGACACACCACTTAGGCTACTGCTCTCTGCAGAGATTTACAGCTTTGAAGATGCCAAGATTTGTTAGAGGCTGTACTTTTCTTGTACATGACGGCAAATATTTCATCTTTTCACAGAGGTACTGCATTAACTTAAGCTCATTAACTAACTTTTATTGTGGGTTTGGCCAATCTTACATATTACCTTTATTTATATCCGTCTTTATTGCCATAAGGTTCAAATGATGGATAGAACTCACAGTGAGTTTTAACGATAAGTCTGAGGGCTTTGTTTCTGGAAAGGCACATTGTACTGGCACAGAGGAATCGCTGGGTTTTTCAATTTGATTTTCTTCTCCTTTGAGCCCAATGAATGAAATGCTATTCTTCTCAATTGTACTGTGGTGACAGCAGAGAATCTCAGCGGCCAAAATCTCAAAAGCTCTGACGATAAAAATGAAACTAACTGCGTGGTTTGATATGATGGTGGGTGGATTTTTGTGATTTCTGTAAATGAATCCCTGTAGGAGACAATTTGAGTTTGAGCACATACCTAAACATAACACATTTCTACTCTGGGCTTCTTCTATGCTCATAGTCCTGACCTCTGAATAGAGAGCTACAGGACTGAGCCGGTTCCCTCGTCTCAAAGTCAATGGGTTATTTGGTTAATGTCTGTGGTTAACACAGGCTTAATAGTTTTTACATTTTTTTTCCATGTGATAAACTACATCAGTATACCCAAACGTCATCACACCATACACGCAAATCAGTTGAAAGCTAGTGGGTGGTGTAGTTTGCTAATAGTCTAATTGGTGTTCATTTGTGAAGATTGTCTTGCTGAACAAAACATTGAAGTACCCTAAACATTTGTTCGCCAAAGAGATTGTTTCGTGCAATCATCCAAAATCTTTCCTGTCTAGGGAACCAGGGCAATGTTAACTTCAGAGTCAGCCTACAAAAATATGTCACCTATGCGACCCTCAAAACTCAGGTCAAAAGTGCAAACGAGGTAAAATATCTGCTGACGGTGGAGGATTTTGCATCATTGCTAACGTGCCATGTCAGTCATCTGCAAGTACACCAAATATGCCACAAGTGTTAATCCAGAGTTTTTAAGTGGTAACTATTTGGGTTGAGGTGGAAACAACATTGCTGCTGTAAAATACATTTTTGCTGTTTAAGTTTTATAATAACTAAGATGAGTTTTGCACATATGGGAGAAAAGAAGCTTACACTACAGCACAGGTGTGCAGACATTGTTCCCTGCTTTAATCATTATGCTCTGAAAGCCGATTGTTTTGTGTCTTTGTTAAACCTCTCTGTTTTTGAAGCGTGTCTAATCTGTTGTTTAGAAACTGGCATTTATGATTTAAACTGCGTCTCAATTATATGTGTTTTGATTCCCAAGAGAGAGAAATCCTCAGAATTTGATGCTATCTTGAATACAAAAGCTGTTTACTGGATACTTTATTCAAGAGGGACAAGCAGTAGTTTAGTTGACAATGTTGGCAAAACTGGAGTTTTTGAGCTGAACTTGTTTTATTTATTTTTAGTTTGGAAAAGTGAGGTTTTTCTAGCTGTCAATCACAAAGCAAATTAACTGACTGAATATGGTTTGTACACACAACAGTGAAATAAATTGCATGTTATTTTTTTACATACTACAGTGGAATAAATTGCATGTTATTTTCTACATACTACAGTGGAATAAATTGCATGTTATTTTCTACATACAACAATGGAATAAATTACATGTACAAAGGATACAAACATACAGTGTATGCATATAGGAGGGAGTCTGAACTCTGAAACAGGAAATTGTACACGGAGCGTGCAGTAAAGCAAAAAAACTCCACAATCTACCTCAAATATGAGTCCACTAGGACAATAAAACAGACCATAAACAAACAAGAGTTACCAATACAATTTTTTAATTTCTGCTCCAAAAACTGGACTGCCCTACTCCACCGGTGACTCTGACAAATTCAGGATGGTGGTCCAAGCCAGCTTATATACACCTTCTCCAAATACTGTCTCTTTCTCTATATTCTATTTTTATTGTTTTTATTTATTCGTTTTTCTCTTTTTTATCACTTCACTTTGTAGTCGGACAGATCAAAATGCTTGAAAAGAGAAAAGAAGAAATGAACTACTTATATAGAACCTAACACTGTGCAGATCTCCTTTGTACCCTGCAGTTAAGTATTGCAAGTTTTGCCCAGTTGTGCACAAACTTTGTTCTTTTTCTTTTGACCTGGGAGCAACTCATAACCACCGTGTTTTACCATTGAACACTAACTGCATCCCAAACTGTTTTTAATACGGGCAATTTTTAAAAACATATTTTGCGGACACAAACTTTTTCATGTCAATTGATTTCTGTATTTACCACTACAGGGACCCAAATTCCTCCAGGAAGTACAAGGCCTGGTTGGCAGTGCCCAGGACCACACAGGGTATGCCCAGTGAGGGACACAGGCAGCCGGCAACACGCCAACCCACGCTGAGCCTCCAAGCTGTCTGTGCTCCCTCACTGCTGTGGCTGTATGATGAAAGAAATACATTTACATTAATCATGTCGCAAAGCTTCTTCAAGGACTCTTTCTTCCTGTTGTCCCTCTCTCCGCAAAAAAAAATAAGAACACAGAGATGTCGCTAATTAGGAGGCGACATTTTTCAAGCAGTGAATAAATTCAACAAGAGCTATTTTAAAGTGAGGCACTGTTAATGGACTGCTCTCCCGAGAGAAACAACAACTGTAGGGGATTAGTTTCAGCCACCAAAGGACAGATAAAAACTAGTTAGACCAGAACAGTTTGGTTGCAATGGTGGTGTAGCAATGCTATATGTTATTTAAGCTAACCATTATTTACTGTTTTACGGTCTTACTTTTTAAGCACTTTGTGACTTTCTTATATAAAAGATAAACTGAATAAATTAGGTACAGTTTAGCCCTATTACAATGTGCAGTACTGCTCAGATGTTAACAGAGCTGTATTATATATTTTTATTCTTTTCACTCCAGCGCCCCAGCTGTTACGTTTGGAGAGAGAGGATATGTATTAGCAGTGGAGCAATACGTTCAACTTGTCTGTTTTGTAGCCATGGAATTGAATATCACTGACTGTATTAATTAGAGCTACAGTACCAAACGACTGTAGTGTGCTTCCATTTCACTCACTGAGATGGTCAGCGGAAGATTTTCAGAGGGACCATCGGCACCATGAAATACAGAAACATAACGAACTTACCTTGTGCATCCACAGGCATTCTAGGTTTTTAATGTAAGAATAATCATAAATCATAATTGGTCGTTATCGTAAACCCTGATTGTAATGGAGTTTATCCTACTTCAGTTCTGAAATCACAGCTGCTGGGGTTTTTTTTCTGTGAATTTGAAGTTATTATGTCTGACATCTGGATTTAAATGGCTGTAGCAGACAATACAGCTGGTTAGAGGACAGTGCTCACATGGTGTTGCTTGGTTTTATTTCACCTTTGCCTTGATTTTGATTTTGAGCATGTTTGCACTCAATTTTTTGGGTTCAACACTTTAAGATTTACCAAAAACAAGACCCAAAATCTATCCTTTGTGTAGAATATGGTCATATGTTGACAAAATGACAATAGTTTGGAACATAGTGGATGTACCATTTACCAATCCATTATTAGCTGCTTTGTTTCTGCCAAGGAGAAAACCCTAGATTTGCAAAGATTTGTGGCAGACAATGGTCAGTTTTGTGTTTTGCGACTATCAAGGCTACACAGAGCCAGTGTCTGATAATCAAAAGACTTAACTGAGTATTGATTTAAAATTGGAGGGTGTTAAAATCCTTCAAACAAGGCAGTAAAGTAAGTAGTTATAGTGATATTGAAGGGGTATCATAATCTTAGCCAATCTAATGATTTTCTATGGGAAGATATAGTGGAGTAATGGTGTCCCGAGCAGAGAATCAGTCTCCCTCTGTTTGTGTTGTAATCAGAGTCTCTCCGTCTTTTGTTTTAATAACCAGTCGTGCATGTTAGTGCATGTGGACGTGACAAAATGTGTCATGTAGGGGAACCGTTTGTGAGTGCCACGTGGAAGCACTTTTTATGCTGTATTTTGCGTACAGCTCCTTTAGAACAAATGTGCCCCTTCACAAACAGGGTTTATAACTCTACATAATTACATTTTTAATCCGACCATTAGATGCCGATAAACTATTATCCCTGTGTTCATGTGGACTAAAGCATATTTAGAAATGAAAAAGAGGGGGATCTGTACTGCAATGCATGCCTCACTGACTTATGCTGACCATCCTTTTTTTAACATTATATTACTGTGGAGATAGTGATGTCTTTCTGAAGCTGAGCATAGTCAGCAGATATGAGTCATTATGTTAGAATACAACAATGCTTATCCATGAAAATCTATCTATTAGATCTATGAAATATTTACATTTAAATAGAGATTGCCATGCCGGGTGCACAGATGATTGAACCATGTTATCTCTGAATCTGCCTTTGACCATGAAATCTTGATTTCAACTGGATATCAAGAGCTGAACTCTGAGCTGAGCTGGTTTTATAGGCAAAAGCAAATTATCCTCACGTACTCGCTACCTAATCACTTTTTTAGTTCTCTATTATGGTTTTTATTGTTCCAATTTTCCTTTATCTGATACATTTCCCACCCTTTAGCCTGTATCTCGTTGATTAGTTTTGAAGTACTTGATTAAAATTCCAAGCCTGTAGGTCAGAAAATGGATGTGCAGTTGATCATAATATATATATATTTATATGAGTCTCCATTATCATTTTGAAACACACAGTCACAAACAGTACACAGTCTAATTATCCATGTTATCTGCCAAGAGCCTGCAATGACACTCCAAGTTCGTGTCTTTTTTAGAGGAAGGCAAAAACATTATTGTTTACTTCGAATCAGAAAATAAAACTGTTTTGATGAGTATCAGCCCACGCTCACATCTTGCTAATTGCCCATGAAGTCATTTCCATAAATAATAGCTCCTGTTTATTACAGAGGCCCCATCTGTCACACTGGAATAATCAAATGAGCACATTGACTTTGAGTAATGGCACTTACGGGTTATATTGGAATACTCCACCATGAAGCACATGAGCACACAAGAACGTGCAGTTCTTGAAAGTGCATCTTCAGTGGTTTGGGGTTGCTGCTCCATGACAGCTCTGTGTTTTTTGACTGGTTTATCTATTTTCAAATGTTAGTATTTTGAAGGGGGGTCACAGTGGTGTGGTGGTTCGTACTGTCGCCTGTACAGCAAGAGGCTCTCTGATACGAATCCGGGTTGGGGCCTGTCTGCGTAGGTTTCCTACGGCTTCCTCCCACAGTCCAAAGACATGCACGTGTTAGGTTAATTGATTACTCTAAATTGTGAATGTGAGTGTGAATAGTTGTCTGTCTCTGTTTGTCTCTATGTGCCCTGGGATAGACGGGCGTCCTGTCCAGGGTGTACCCGGCTGTTTTGAAGGTATTTCTCATGTCACAGAAACTTAAATCAAGGAAACAGGTCATTTCTTTTATGGGTTGCTTTATAGAAAAATAATCAAAATGTTAACAGTTTGGCTTAAGTAAACTACATTTCCATTTCACCTTTCTTTTCTAATCTTCAAACAATGTGGCATAAAATCATATAGTTGTAGCTGTAGCCCTATTAAAAATCTCAGGTATCAGCCAACAGAGACATGAACTAGAATAATTAGCATTACTAACTGACATCATAGATTTCAACGTCCTCAGGTTAAACAGACCAAGCGAGGCGCAATGTTAAGATAAAAATGACCAAATTCTGCATCAAATTACACACTGTCATGTACATACATCACTGTTAAGTGTTAGCACACAGGTACAAAACATTCTGTCCAGCCTCAAATATGATATTTAGCAGAGTCAATTAAACAATTATATGCTCCATTTGACTGCTGACCGTAATTCCCCCCACTGTTTTCTGCTTCAGTTCCCACTGTGTCTCTCTAATCTGCATAGAGTGTTTGATTTAATATTGGTGTACTGGCAAATGACTGATCTCAATATCGTGAAAAGTCTTCAATATAATAAGAAATAATGACCTGTTTGAACTTCTGCAGCCAGAAAACTGTGACTGAAAACATAAGCAAGAACGGTGATTACATTTAAAGTGGTTAAATTAAATGCACTGCTCTATTTACAACAGTCCTTGATGTTGCCTTCAAATTAAGTAGAATTCAAAATGACTGCATCCAAACTGAATAGATTAACTTTTTTGTTGTTTTTTGGTATAAACAGAAGTTGTCTAACATCTATTTACAATGCACATATATAGTGTATTTATATTTTAGCCAACTTTCTCCCTAGCTTGTGTTTTCATGTACTACACCCTCGGCTAGTGTTGTATAATCTAGTTTATGGTCTTAAAACTTAGACTCAATGTGTACATTACAGTTTAATGTGCACAATTTTGTTGCTGGTGGGGTCTCTTGGGTTGCACGGCATGATGCTGTTAGCTGCCTAATGGAGCTTAAAGGATGCAAGACATGAGGTTTTACTTTTGATGAGATGCTGCCTTGGGCCAAGAGACACTTAATTATATCTTGATAAACAAATCAAATTCTAATACTGTTCCCTGATAAGCATTTAACAATTTAACTACTGAAGTGACTATGTACTGTATGTGGGTATGAGTGCCTGAACAGTCAGTTCTAGCAAGTAGCTCTTGCACCTGCAGTGGATCTTGAACTGTATGTTTAAAGAGACGCTTTACCCATTTCAATCAAGGTCTGTGTCATGGCAATGTGGTCATTGTGTTTAGATGGACGATGTCTGGTCAGTCCCTATGGCGGAAGTCATTACGTATCTCTTCTTATCTTTTATTCTCTCAGAGTTTTTATACACAAATGTAAACTGTTCATTAAAACAGAAAGATGGAAACGTATGAAAAATAATGTTTTTAAGTGTGATTAAAATACAACATATTTTCTCAAGTATTTGAGCATAATTGTATAAAATATATGGTTGTTCATTTCCTAAATGTACCTGCCCAGCACTCATTTGTCACACAGTATGATGCTTTATACCTCTGCTATTTGTCACAACCTAATCAGTGTCATCTGGAAAAAAAAAAGTGTGTGATAAACGCACAAATAAGAGGATGCAGACTTGTCATTTTAGTCCTATCTGAACACACGGATGAACAGTGCGGCAGTGTAGTCAACTAGAATGGAAAAAAAGCTATGATTGGACAGTTGACAAGTTAATGTTTACCTTGATAGTGTTTTCTTCTTTGCTGTTGCAGATTGATGGCAGTTTAAACCTTGACATGTCATCAATCACCTGTGATACTGTGGAAATTGCTGGCTTGTGAGATCCTGGCTCAGATGAAAGAGCGAAGGCAACACCACTCCTTCATCACAATAATGATAGAGATAGAGACCTAACTTACCAAGATGAAAAAGAGATCAGGAATGAATGATTGAGTCTAAAGTCTTCTGTAATCATACCAAAGGGGGTTTACCTTCACACAAGGATCAATGTTTCTATCCCTTTGGGGGAATGATGACTAATGGTGTCGATTGCCAAGTGAAGGTAGATTGGGTTTCCTGCTTTTGTACATCCCTTAATTAATTATCTTCTTCCTCTTGTCTCTTCCACATACTTCCCTTTGTCATCGTCTTTATTTCACCCATTTGTCCCCTGTGACTGTTTGATTAACTGGATATTTTTCAAAGCTAATTTGTAACTGTCCCATTAGATTTCCATCCCAGCACTGATCACGAAAAGTGAATAAATACTAGATTGCATTTATGATTTAAGAAAAATGTGTCAAGAGTGGTTGGTGTTGTTGGTTGTTGGTTGGATCTAACTACGTGTTGTTTGTTTGTTTATTTGGTAGGTTTTTGGCTGGGTCTATTATTTGATGGTTGTTTTTGTTGTTGGTTGGTTGGTTGGTTGGTTGGTTTGTTTGTTGGTTGGCTGGTTGGTTGGTTGTAGCTGTTTGTTACTGGTTGGTTGGTGTTTGTTGTTGGTTGGTTAGCTATTTTATGTTAATTGTTGGTGGTTGTTTGGTGGTTGGTTGAAGTTGTTTGCTGGTTGTTGGCATTGTTGTTGAAAATACAATTATTTAAGAATCAATTAATCAAGAATCTATTAAAGGGTTTAAACTTTGGGTCACAAAAATGTCACTTCAGACAAAGACTTAAAAAAGGCCAGGCAGCCAAAGGTCAATAACATAATCTAGGGGTGTAAGAAAATATTGATACATTTAGATATATACAATAGTTAACATGCAAATATTCGTGGCAGACAATGGTCAGTTTTGTGTTGTTTAAACCCACGACTGTTAAATAGCTGTGTTAATGACTCTTCAACTCTAAAATTACACCGTACTGTACTGTATGTATATGGCGGTGTGTTCATAATACTTTGTCAAATCACAATATATTGCCTTGCATAAATTATCACAGTATATTGAATCTTAACCCCCTGTATCATGATATGCTTGCAAATAGATCACCCTACCACAATCACAATAGCAATTTCTCACCAGGAGAGCTCTTTGAGTATCCAGGCTGCAAAATTACTTGTTGTGCACGTACCTACTTGGGGATAGAAATAAAAAATAAAGAGCATTATGCTGGCAATCTACAATCAAATATGTATTACAAGGCTCTGATTTCCTCTGGTCAGAGACTTTGCCATCGCCACAACTTCTGCATCAAGGGACAAGATGAAAGAGGCCCATGAGGAACAGCTGACAATGAATAAATGCATAATATGAATGTACTGTCCTCTTTGGGTATTTGGGTTTCACATGTGATCATCACTGAGGTAGAGCTTAGAGGTTAGAGCAAACTTTGTTGTCAGTAAGAATCATTTTATTATTGAACTGAATATTAGTGTACAAAACAAAACAAACTACAGCCCAAAGTAATGTGTTCAAGTTACTTGTTTTGTCCAACAAACAGCCTAAACCCAAACATATTCTATTTATAATTATATAAGAGAGAAAAGAAACAAGTCATCACATCTGAAAAGCAGATGGCTGTTTCTTGGAATGCATTAAGCCAAGTGATCGCCATATGTATCACACACTGATATGAAAACCATTGGCTTGAGTTAAATATGCTTCAACTGGAGCAAAAAAATGTTTGCTTATTCGGAACCTGTAGGAGAGCGGAAGATGAGATCATAAATCGGACTATTGGAGTTCCTGATTCATTCTGAATTTGTCTGAGGTAAGATGAGCAACCACAAATACAGTAGTTGTTGTTGATAGCTAGCTACAGCTGACATTTGTGCAGTTAGCACATTGACTGTGGAAAATAATCATCGACTGCAACGATCCAGTAGTGGTCAAATTCTCGTAAATAAAGCAAGAACCATTCTTTGCGATTGACAGGGTTTAGAAGAATGGCTGTATTGTCATTAAAATGCAATAGGAAGCAAGTCTGCTGGTGTGATTAACAACATAAGCTGTCATAACAGATGGATCACAAATGATCACAAAAAGAGATGGATAATGTATCTGCTCCTTTGATGGTTAAAGTTTGTCTGCTTTGTGGGAACAACCACCCAGCTTTAAGATACCTGATAAAAACGGGATGGATAAGAACCATGAGTCAAGCATGATTGACAACATACTCATAGCAATTACTTTATTAATGCTAACGTAGTGTTTTGTTAAAGCTATTTCTTTGACTTTGATGACACCCTCTTTGGTGAACGCTGATTGAAAGATTTCAGTATTTTAAAGTCCAGGAACATTGGCAACGTTGTCATCACACCATCAATTCAATTGTGATAAACAAGACAGAATTTGTATATATATTCAATCACTTTTGACAAAGTTCACTTGTCTGTCTTTGCTAATCGGTGCAACTTGTCTGCTGCTGTTTCATCTGTTCTTATGACAGGAGTGCAGAAGCTGCACTTAAGCAGCGAGTGATTGGACAGGAGCAGATGAGCTGCCTGCTTCCATTAAACAGCCCACATCGCCAGGTAGTTGCAGTGTCATTCAGAATTTAGAGCGTACATAGTCAGCAGTGACATCTCAACAGAAGACAGCTTGTCGGATTAAAAACGCATTCCTTCCTATAAATAGGCACATAAAGAATGCGTGATTGAGTGGTAGAGGCTCTGTGAATAATGTCCTGACATCAATTTAAAGCTCTACACAGGACTTAATCATATTTTTGAGTGTTTATCTCAGGTATTGCCTCCATTCTTCACACGATCATAAAATATGTTAAATTATGTTAGACTGTATCTCACAGATCACTGAAACCGTAGTCAGTGGGATGTAACCTTATGAGATACAGCAGATAAGGAAAGCTGTTTTTACAGTCTTTTCATCTTCAGTCTTTGAGGTAGAGCTGAAACGACTGAATATTTTCATAATTGGATTATTTCTAAAGATTGTTCCAACAATCATTAAACGGATCAAAGGTCAAAATAGTGTGAAAAGTCCGTAGTGTAACATGTTGCCAAGGTCAGAGTCTTCAAATTGCTTGTTTGTCTGCAAATGTATTCATTTTACACTTATACAAAACAAAGAAAAGCAGCAAGTCCTCAGATTCTTGAAGCTGAAACTAAACAATGTTTCACACTTTTCTTGATAAACGACTCCAACGAATGAGTGATTAACAGACTAATTGTTGCAGCACCACCGTTACAGTAGTAACCCTTCTCGCCATAAGCACTATTCACATCATGGCTGAAAAATTTAAAAAAGGAAAAGACATGATCAACATGGGATATGTGAAGCAGAAGTTATTTTATTATGAAGTGTTTTCATTTACTTTCTCGGTAAACCCATTTTCTCTCCGTCTGCCCTGCTGCATCTTCCTGAGTTAGTGATTAACTGCGTTTTCCAGAAGGACTTTCGACAGTCCACATGAGAGGGCATTCATCATAGGTGCATCTCATTTTTCATATCTCCCATAACCTCCGGTCCCATGTAACCTGGAAATTGATTGAGCTATTCCATCGTTAAAGTGTTTTCAGTTCCCCTAGTGCTGCTTGCAGGAGCGAGCAGGAGATTCCAAGACGGAGAAGTGAGGATATAAATAAGTACGGCCGGCTAAGATGGTTGAAACCAATATCTACAGTATATTGCAACATCAAGAGCAAGTTTCAATATACTGTAGAGCTATTCAATTCAATTCAATTTTGTTTATAGTGTCAAATCATAACAAAAGTTATCTCAGGACACTTTACAGAGTAGGTAAAGACCACACTCTATGACTTATTTATGATAAACATAGACCCAACAAAAATCCTCTGTAGAGTACGGTGGCAACGAAAACCTTCCCTATAAGAGGCAGGAACATCAGACAGACCCAGCTATAATTTACTATAATGCTAAAATAATAGCATTAATCAAAATTGGTATTACTGTTATTAGTTTATTCTATACCTTTTTTATTTTATGAAACCCAACTATAAATGACAATACTGCATGTATAATATATCAGTTAACTAAGACATATTCTGATACTTTATGTAGCACCGTCACCAAGTAGAAATGCTCAGTTGCAAGCACCAGTCCTGCATTTCAAATTGAAAGCAACCATCAAGAGTACCACAAATAAAAGTACCCATCGTGCAAAATCCATAAAAAAAATTAACATTACTGTATAATAACTATGGATGCATTAATGTGTACCTCATTTTAATGTTACAGCTGGTAAATGTGAGGAGAATTTCAATATGTGTCTCTGAAATGTGGTGGAGTGTATTTATAAAGAAGCAGAACATGCCTTTATTCTTTCTTTCCTCCACTGTCACTGAATGTATAAAAGCTATAAATTCTCTGTCTGCTGTCTGTCTGTCTGTCTGTCTGTCTCTGTGTGCAGCTGAAGTTCTGTGTGAAAGCACATGTCAATGGTGAGTTCATTACTCATTCAGGAGTTTCAGAGGATGAGATGTTATTTTCTCCTTTCACATGAATGGTCTCCCCACTCTTCCATGAAAGGTTCATACATCAACACACACTTTGTGTGTTTGCAATAAAACACACATAGGAGAACTCCACCTCAGGAGAAAAAGTTTGTTCATGCACACACCTTTTTTTTGCACTTCAGAAATGGAAATTGTAAGAATACTACCATTGTTGCCCGCAGAGCTTGCTGGCATGGTTCCTCATCATCTGCAGCTTCAAAGGCTGCCCGAAGTCCTCCTTACAATATTCCATCTTTATAAAATGATATTTTTAGCTGTAAATCTGTGTTTTGAATATTTAGGTCTAGTTATTAATTCCATACCCCCCGTTGCACTTACTGTCTATCATCAGAATCCACTGGAGAGCTGAGCAAAAATGAAGAAAATAAAAATTACAAGTTGAATTCTATTTTTATAAAAAGGCCCAATACAGTTCTAACAAAGATAGGAAATCTGCCAGACAGTCCTACATACCTCAACAGATTAATAATAATCACAGTATTGTCTCATTCTCTTCCGCTGACAAACTGATTAATCCCTTCAAATCTACCAGCTTCAAGTTCCTCTCAACAACTAAATGTCATGAATATTTCAAGAAAAAGTCTTTCCTATTAGCGTGAACATATTCTTTTATTGCAGCAATACATCCAGCCCCGCCCCACCTTCACACCAATTTACTGTCATGAGCTCAATAGCTTAATATCCACTCTCACTTGTCAACTGCAAAGATCTGGAGAAAGTAATTCAAGGCCCAAAGTCTTGCACCTGTTGACTTGATTTCAGTCCTAACAAATTGTTCGAATCAATATCTCATTGCTTTATAAATACCATAGAAAAAAATATGAATTAATAACAATTAATAGCTCCCTGCAGACACTCTCAAGCGTGCTGTAGTCTCACATCCAATGATAATTAATAACTACAGGCCAGTTGTGCATCAGAGGTGGATGGGTCACTTTAAGGGCTGAACCTCTGGACTGATGGATCCATTGGACCCTTGATGACTTACTGCTGTTTATCCAACCACCTGCTCCATACTGTACCAGTGTCCTTTACATCTGGATCTAATCCCGCCCTCAATTCTCATAGAGATTAATTCAAATGCAGAGAAGTTTTAGTATCTCTTGTAAGGGTCCCTGAAAATCAGATATAAAGAGTCTGGTGATGTTGATCGGAAGGCTGTAGCTTCAAACATAAGAGGGATCCAGTGCAATTACTTCCAAAGGTGCTTCAACAGCATAAGGGTTCATTAACTTTTCAGTTGTTGTTTTTTTAATCTTTTTTTGCTTTGCCATTGTGATGTGTTGTGTGTGGATTGATGAGGTAAAGATGGATTAGATGGATTTTATCTATTTTAATTTGAGTCTATAATGCAACAAAGTTTAGAAAAAGCGAGATTCATTCATATAGTTTTTCACAGCACTGTACATTAAAATAAAATTGCCATGGTCATACAAGCTAATGCAACAAATACACTGCTGTTCACGGGGTCTCATCAAAAGCCTCTCAGCAAGATGAAAATAACTCTTTCTTAGCATTGCCTGATCAAGTATTATTATTATTATTATTATTATTATCATTATTATGATGATGATGATGATGATGATGATGATGATTATTATTATTATCACACACTTCACGTAGGTTATAAGTGACAACTGAGAGGGATTACTCTTGTATTGATTTGTACATTATACATTTTCTAGGATAATACTACATATACATGCAAGTCACTCTAGGTTACCCCACTTATGACAAAGGTTTATGACTAAATGTTTGAGTAACTATACTGCACAGATCTAACATGCAGAAGTTCTTGTTGTATTTACTGTGTCTGAAGTCATGAAGAGGTAAAGCAACACTAAAATGACAACTCAAATGTTACATTTTTACTGAAAGTTTCCAAGGACATAAAGCATTTAGATCAAATATGCAAAACACTTTTAGATATAACCTTAATGAGAGGAAACAAGTAAATAGTTCTCAAAACATTTGTGAGAATTCCCAACAAAAGAAAGAGGCAAAATATCTATCTTAGCCTAACAGCTCAGGAAAAACCACTGCAGTATCTGACTCATTTAGTCAATGTTACATCTTCATTTCATATTAAATAGAAATGCAGCAGCAATCGGATTTAATTGGAATGTGATTCCAATAAAACAAATGAATGCTTTATGTATCCAGGAATTATTTAGTATGCATTTCAGCTGTAATCAATGTCTCTATAAATAATGTGCAATATCTGGAACATGCTTACACGCATGAATTATTCATTTACTGAGGGATAAATCCTATTTCTAGGTGTTCGTATTATGCAGCATCTTATGTATTCACATGCTGATCTATGTGTCACGTGCTTTCTAATCTTCTAAATGAGCGTTATTTGTAATAATTGGGAACACTTTGCCTTGTGCCTCCTGCCTGTAATAACTTTGCTACCCAGTGGTGTTAAATAAAATGATTATTTATGAATTATATTTCTAAAACCACTAAAATTTAAACAGCCCTGTTTAACACACAGTATCTTAAATGTCTTTATAGCAATTTTTGGGAAGATGAATGGAACAAAGGACGTCAAAAGGTTCAAAATTAAGATCTTACTTTAAAAAATTATTTTAGGTTAGGTTGAATTTCTCAGAAATCTGTTGTCAGAAAATGTTGACACAGCTTCAAAGTTACTCAAAACTGTTATTTACTGTATTTTCACTCACAATATATATATATATAATATAATCTGCACATAATGACGTTTTAAAGCTGCAATGATCAATATTTAATGTAAACAATTTTACAACAGGAAGCTTTGCTTACATATTTGCATATAACTACAGTTATCTGTAAGCATTAAAAATAAACAATGAATAAATAACGAATGTTCACTGGAGATCAAAATAAGAGAACAAATCATAGATACTTGATTTGTTCTGAAATATTCTTTGTGTATAGTTCAGAGTTTGATAGAAGATCAGCTGTGGCTATACCACTGCTATACTAGCATATATATTTTTTTAAAAACTTTATTTTGTGAAAAAAACAGTAAACAAAATCAAAGAACAGTAACCACTGTGTCAGAGGAGAAGATTTAAACGTTTTCTTCGGGCTATAGGATTGAAAAAATACACAGGAAGTGTAGAGGCAACAGCTTTGAATGACTTCCTGCCCACAGGACATCACTAGTTTCTCACACTGCTCTGGTTTTAACTTGGTCCATTCTTCTTCAGTCTCTTCAGTCCTCAGTTCAGTAACTTTAGTGGGTTTCTTAGACATTACTTTGTTGCCAAGGATTTTCCGGAGATTCTCTATGGGGTTTAGATCTGGACTCTGGGCTGGCCATTTCATTGTTTCAATATTCTTAGCTTCATGGAATGGCTTAACCTGTTTTGCAGTGTGACAGGGGGCATTGTCTTGCATGAAAATTGCAGCTGTGAAGGTATTGCATGTTGCCAAAGGAGCTTCACATAAACATTTGCATTCACCCTGCCATGTAGCTGTACAAGAGGCCCAACTCCCGCTGCAGAAAACATACCCCAAACCATGACACTTCCTCCTCCAAATTTAACTGACTTCTTCACACACTTTGAGTTCAGCCTTTCCTCAGTCCCACGCAGAGCATAATGTTTTCCATCAGACACAAATAAATTGAATGTACTCTCATCACTAAAGTGCAGTCTACCCAGTTCTCCTCTGTCCACACAACATGCTCCTCAGCAAAGGCACGTCTCGCCTTTTCATTCTCTCTGCTGTTGAGAGGTTTAGTCACTGCAGAGTGGACTTTCAGTCCAAATTGTCTTAAATGAAGAGACACTGTGTGCCAACACAGATCCTTGCCCTGTTCAGCACTGAACTGATGAGCAACTAAAGCTGCAATGTTGAACCAATTCCCCATTGAGAGTCTTGGCATAATCCTGTCCTCTTGTGCACTTGTTTTACGGGGACAACCAGCCTTTTTGAGGGACTTAAATTAATCTGTGTCCTTGTAAAGTGTCAATATTCTTGAAATCACAGACTTGAACCTCTCTTGCAGTGGCTGAGAGGGTCATCCCTTTAGCCTTCATCTGGACAACCTGCTGTCTCAGGGTTTCAGTCACCTTAGAGCAGCTTGCCATCTTGCAAAGTAACCAGGAGAGCTGCCAGATAAATAGGGTGTGTCCAACAATTAAGTAAATTGTCACTAGGTGCCAGATTAACACCAATAACTAAGAAGGATGTATCGGGAAGTATCTGAAAGTGTTCTTTAATTTTACTCACTGTTTTTGTCACAAAATAAAGTTGTTGTTTTTTATTAAGTGCCTTGGTTATTTAAAAAAAACATGCTAGTACAGCAGTGATGTAGCAAAAGATAGATAGATCGATGGATCGATAGATAGATCGATGAATCGATAGATAGATAGATAGATAGATAGATAGATAGATAGATAGATAGATAGATAGATAGATAGATAGATAGATAGATAGATAGATGCATGCATAGACTTTGTGATTTAATTAAAGTGTAAAAGAATATTGTAAGCAGTTATTACAGTTCTAGTGCAAATTCCCTTGAAAACCAAAGGTTACATTAACTGCATTGATAAATATTATATACAACTGTATCATTGTAATGAATATGTATATACTAGCAGTGAGTATTTGTGCCCCATAGAGATCACAGGCTCAAGTGCATTTGCACCCCGATGTGCAAACGGGAGAGTGATATGAACATATTTTCATGTGATTGATTATTTTTGTCTGTAAGACACAAATTTGCTATAGTGCCTGTGTGGAATGATGATATAGCGAGATGCAAAAAAATGGACGCACTGATATATCTAAAGGGTGGCAAATAGAAACTGATCACAGAGGCAGGGCCCATAGCTCTATTCTTCATCCTATTACTCATAAACCTCTCAGTTTTCCCCAGCTGTCTGCTTGCCACAGATAATAAGGAAGCCAAACATTTTTTTCTTTACTTTGAGTCTCTCCTGCACCCAAAGTAGATGCTGCTTTTAAGACGCCTTCCTACTCTCTCCTTCCATAAAGGGCTTTTGTGATACTTTGACGTACTGATTAAACTCTGCGAATGATGGAGACAATTGTCAAATATGAGTGATGGTGATTTTGTTTTTAATTTTTTAAATCAGATATCATCAGACAGAACATTGTTATGTTTGTAGTCTATGCTTAATTGATTAAGAGCATCTCTATTATTTCTTTCATGCGAGGGTGGTGTTAAGTGGGAGGTGAGTTAGGCTGTGAGAAACAGCAGGGTTTCTGGATGATAGTTTATCCCTTGCAACGCCATCTGTACTGTTGGAACAGCTCTCCCCTTTTATGCAGTCGGATCGGTCGCTACATCTGTCTGTGAATTCTCTCACACTGTTGACACAACTCATGTCACGCATGCTTGTGCGTCTGTTTCTCTTCTATCTTTGCGATGACCATTTTGAGTTTGACACTTTTGAAAAGGTGAGGACATCTGCGCGACAAGAGGTCAATATGACGAATCCTCACCCTGAGGCTAGGACTTTGACGTATGGTTAAAATGAGATTCATGATTTAGTTAAGATCAGGGTTGGGGCCGAGCCAATTTGTGGAAAAATAATTTATTGCTTTATTAATCAAGGGTAAGCAGCTGCATGTGCTGATATTGCACTTGTTGAACTGCCTGAAGTGCTTATATTAGTCCTTCACAGGCCAGCTCATAACCCTTTCTGTAGGTTACTATAAATTACTTGAGGAGGTATTTCACTGAACTATAAAAGCATCCCCCTTACCTGATAGAAAGGCTTTTCATTGTTCTATTGAGTTTATTCGCTTGTCATTTATCTAAAGCACCTTAGTTTCTTAATGAGCTGAGTTATTTAAATGCTTGTATTATTCAGGATTGTTATATTGTTATTTATGACTGCCTGATTCCACATTTGGGTTTATACTTGATGCAAGGGGTTAACAGCCGTCATCGTGGACCAGTCAACATGTAACTGGGCGAGTTTACGTAGGCAGAAAAGTCACTGCTGACCTCTCCGACTGTACAAACAATTTCTGTGTTGCATTCAAAAGTGAGATCAATGGTATTCACGGCTGGCAACAGATTCCACCTCTCGACAGTTCACCTTGTCTCATTAGACTGCTGCAATGTAGCTGTTGTGTTTACATTCTTTCACTCACTGTGATAGGCTTTCACAACAAGTAGAAGGTGTGCGGTGGATATGTCTTTGATAAGGAAGGTGAAGAAAACATTACTGAGCTTTTTTCAACATCCTTTAAGTTGTCTTCACTATGAACAGTCTTTAACTGCACCTCAAACTTGTAGGAGAAAACACAAGCAGCCAAAGCTGAAGAGTTAGTCCTCAATCCGACAGAGCGTGTTTTAGCGGCCTGGGGGCGGCTTTTTGTAATTGTTTTCAATGAGAGTGAAGTGGCTTGCTTGCTGCTTTTGCGTTTTTCCGATCTATGCACCTCGCATTTTTGCAGCACCACGTTGAGTTTCAAAACACTTCAACTTCGACTCAATAAAAACATGGAAGGCTTGACAGCTCGCCAAAAGTGAAGCATGTCTATCGCCCCCTGGTGGCTGGCTGAAACATCATGATTGAAAGCTGTGATTGATTTGCGATTGGTTAGTCGGGTATATGGACAGGACTTCGATGACGTGACTCTACCACCACAAAATTGTCTTCAAAGTCCCACAGACGTCCTGGGGTCTGGGCTTAAAGCTGTAGGCTCCAAAGCTACACCACAACACTTTATTGCAAAACAATGAATCCTTCTTAATTGCTTTGGATGTAGTGATAATACAAATATGTGTTGAGTGTTACTGTAGCCGATATAATAGTAGTGAAGCTCTACTTGTGATTTGATTGCACCAACTGCCAGCCACCAAGTGCTAAAAATCTGTACGCCACCTCAAAGCTTGGTTTTCTTTTTTGCCTCCACTGTGTTGCCCACAAAAATACTGTAAAGGCATCCTTATAGTCATGTTTATGAAAATGAACACAAATTGCACACTCTAGACTTCAAAGCTAAAAGTGTCGTTTTTTGTGTCCTCATCACAGTTAAAAAGCTTATCCAGTGAGATAAAACATTTAGCAGATTAGCTCACAGCAAGAAGGGCTTTCGACGTGGTTTGGTGGTCCTGAGCTAGATCAGGACACCATTTGGTCCATGGTTCACCCTGCTGGGTAGTAACACTATTATACTCTGCTGCTCCTGTGTCCTAGCCATCTGGGGATTTAATGAGCCCAGAACGATCTTGTTTATGCCATCCAATAGCAGAGCTCACACCCAGTCATCCTGGTTCGTCAAAACCCCAGCGTGAGTAAGTAGCTTCATGGAAGCAAAGAAATGTGACATGTGTGGCCCTGCATGATGTTCATGCTACTGAAGCCATATACTGTACACACACTACCACTCTCTGTCACTAATGAACACTAATACAGACACACACACACGTGCTGAAAGAAATGCAATGTGACAGAAAGTGCTCACACACGACTGAGCAGCAGTCTTAATAGCACTGCATTATCTATAGTTAAAAATCATCTGTAATTAGCAGGTCACACTGTTCCACTTTTCATTAACCCCTTGAAGTCTAATTCCAAACTCTCCATAATTGAGTAATGTTTGCTTTGCTTGAAACTCCCATTTCCACACAAGGACATCTGATAAGACTCAGAGCAGGGAGGGAGAGCACTGTGGAGGAAGTGTCTAGCTCCAAGTCTGGTTGAACTACTTTGTCTCGTATCAGTGCATGGAATAAAGATCAATACTGTGTGTTGATCCTGTCTTGCCCTGCAGTGCTTTGAGTGATGTCATCTGGACATAGTAGCATACCCAGCTGCTGATTCATGGTGGTGAAATCCTCCTTATGATGGAGGACATTAAAGTGGCAGAGCTCTCCCAAAAGACCTGAGCGGGGCTCTGTCAAAGCGCTCTGATGCTGTTCTTCAGGCTTTGAGAGTCAACAGGGATTTCAAGTTGTATGGGTTTATTTATAGGAAAAGAATACAGTACAGTAAAGGAGAACCCTGCTCTTTATTCATATGGTTCTTATGTAATTCAAAACTGTGTGAATGTTTTTAGGATGCCGATATTTAGAGAGTAGGGCGACGATGGATGATATATGATGCTGACAAAATATAACAATTTTCAATTAATAATAACAAATGAAACACAGTTATTATTGACTGCATTGTCTCTGTTAAGTCTATGTTGAGTTTTAGGTTATAACATGCATAGTTTTTAAAAAGGGAAAATGTTTTTAAGATATTTCATAAAAAGGCTTCACACTCATTGAACTCACTGACCGCCTCACAACCAAATCTCATTAATGTTTTACTCATCAGCATTAGGAGTAGGGTCTGGGGATGCCCTTACAATAGTTTTCCGCGCCCTGTAAGCTAGTTTAGCAAGTTTAAGGCTTGTGTTTGCAGACGAGTGCAGACATGGGCAGATGCCAATTATCTAAAAATGGCATTAATCGGTCAACAGATCAATCTATCACTAGTTTCGATCCATTGAGCAAGGTGACTGGTTGGTTGTCAAAGCAGAAAAGTATTCCTTAATCAGGCTATTATGGCCAAAATCTGTTATCCCAACATACTGTACGTCATTTCATATGTCCGTAACGATGTATCAAGATATAGCACTAAGTCCATATCATAAGAACCTAAGTGAAAAATGACAATGTGAAAGGATCAGAACGTAAAGCGACCTAAAACGCAGTTTAGACATTGAATAAAAACAACATTGAAAAAAGATTTTATTTTATTCTTAGAGATGAAACATCTGCACATTATTGTGTATCATTTATGCATCAAGGTGCCAAAGCAATCTGCCAGATTTCAAGTGCCACATCAGAGTTTCAAAATTCTGTAATGTTAGTTAAATATTGCATTAAGCTTGCCTTTGGTGAAGTTAAATGAAATGAGCTTTGTACTTTAGGCAACATTTTGGAGGCACATTCTAGGAGATAAAAAAATGTTTTTTCTGCTTTTAAGTGCTATGTAAATAAAAAAAATTCACAGGACAATTTTGGTGCAGATACAATAGAACACAATCTCTTTCAAATCATAAACAGAAAAGAGCTTTGACAGGCTCTAAATCACATCTGGTGCTCGCCTATGAATTTCTATATGCTGATACGTAAATTCATTCGCCAACATTGGTTTTATCTGATGTCGTACTCATTAATGCCAGATTTCTTGAAGCCTGTCCAAAACATCCCACTGGGGTTTGTCCGGGGTAGAAAGAGACAGGAGAAACACACCACACTCGTGTGGAGAACATTACAGCCTGTTCACAGCTTTAGATGTGTAAAAACCTCAACTTAACTTCCTGGTAACTTACCCAAATATACGCACCCAAGAGGAGTCTTCAGGCATTATTTTCATACGATTGATCTAACCCTTTGTACTGTTTGTTTCAGACCTTTTATTTGTTCTCATGAGAAGGTTCCTGCTCCTTTGAGCCATGAAGAAACTATGAGAGGAGAATCAAAGAGGTTTTTCAGAAATATGCAGCACAATGGCACAGCCAAAGAGGAATTAATTAACCATTTGTTCCATGCTTTCGCTTAACTGACACCAGACACATAAAAGTGACTTTGCTGGCTTCTCAATCGTCTCTTTGACCAGGCAGACTCTGTCAACACAATTTAATTACTTCTTCATTGGTCACACAGAGGGCTTGTTTATTGATGTTCCCCATTTTATGAGCCTTTGATTCTGTTTTTCACTTTGTGAGACTTGCCAGTTATGCCCCACGGTTGCAAATAGCTAATGAGGAGCTTTGTTTGTTCCTGCTGCTTTTTTCCACGTCCCACCACTGCCACATCCGCTTGTTCCCCTCTCCAGCTCCCTCAGCTAACATAATGTGCCCTTCAGGAGCCCCTAAAACTGTGCCCCGCAATCTGCACTGAGGTGATCGTCTCTGTCTGTGCCTCTTCCCAGCTGAGACTATAATTAACTTGCACTGATTGAGCCATCAAGCCCACTCGATGTGTGCTCCCGCTCATTTAAATCCCACAGACGAATCAATGTGAAACACAAGGCGTGCTGCTGTTTGGTTGATGATGGTTGTGTGTTTTCGTTCTTCCTTTCTTCCAAGTTTTACTGTGCTTCTATTTCAGACTATTGTGCCACCATCGCAATAAACTCAAAAGGTAAATTGAAAATAATACATAATACACTGTGCACGCACATACACACACACACACACACACAGACACAGAGTCCAGGGAGGTTTATTAGCAGTAATTCGGTCTTATCTCTCTAAAGCCTCATAGGCCCTGGCTCAGTGTAGGGCATACCACTCGATCCACATGGAGGTCTCCCTATTGGGCCAGAATATTAGAACACAAAGAAGACTCTTCAAAGGCCTCACGACTTATTCCTACAGTACAACCCATAACAGCTCATTTACAGCCATGGGGTTTGTCTGGGGTCAGACGGGGATTGTCAGAATTGTTTCTAGGCCATTATGAAAATAAAATAAGCCATGTCTATTGCCCTGTAGGGACTGATGTGATCATCACTTTGATTGAGGATGTTTAGATGCATTTGGGTTTCTCGTAGGTTTCAGATCATGACAGTATTTATTAAAGTTTTTCTTATTCACTTTGGCTCAATTCTTGAGTACTATATCTTTTTTTAAAACATTAAGTTCAAATATCTGAACAATTAATTTGTGGTTCACAGCATCTTATTAATTCAAGAAAATCACATGCAACAGAGTAAGTACAATTGTCTACAATGTGCGCAATAACCAGTTGCACATGGCTTGCTGCTGCTCCAAACTGATGCTGATGCATGAAAATGGGTCAAAATAGTCGGTCGTCTGTTGGACATAATGAATCTCGTCGACACTTTCTGGTCTCAGAAATAATGGAGCAATACCAAATATATTCATCTTGGGTTTTGCTTTGGTGTGTCTATCAATTGAATATTTTAGAAGAAGCCAAACAATCAACCATCTTATATTTGGGTCAAGGGATGGAACAATAAACGTTTTTTTCCCAGATCACAATAAAAACAGTAACAATAACTTGATACTGTAGAATTTCCTTTATTGCGTGGCTTGACCGGCAAACTGACTGCAGTTTACTAGTTTTCCCTCTAACTGTAAAAATAATTTGGCCACACACCATAAGTTCAACAGTTCAAATCAATTAGAATTTTATTTATTTTACAGAAAATCCAGTTTCATTTGATTTAAGCTATTGAAAGAAGTAGAAAGTTTAAGTCTTAGTTGCATGTTATATAAACATGACTACCAGGATAATATGAATCGTAATTATTTTGGCCATGACATTTACATATAATCCTGGGACCCACGTTTTCAGGTGGATCAGAGTTCAGGTTGTCGGAATGGGCTTTGACACAACCGCAAACCAACTGGATGTTCAGTTAAAACAGCCTAGGTGTGAAAGTACACTTAATTACCTAAAGTATCACCAACCAATTTAATCATCAAGCACTTACAATGTGCACACCACCACCAATTAAATCCCTCTACTGAAACAAGCAGTGTTTCACTTAAATAAACATTCCTGCAACAAACTAACATTACTTTAATGCCTGCCTTTTTCAGCACTAATGGAAATATCACATTACATATGCTGTTTCTTTTTTTGTTTTTTCAATGGCAAAAGGAATTGTGTCGATATATGCACAAATAGATTAGTGATTAAATCAATAATCAAACATAAGTGATATAAAATTATAAACTGCTGGCTCCAAACACTGGCTGAAAAAGATCATACTGAGAATATTGAATATGTTTTCTGTTTTTTTATATTCAAGCTTAACATAAATAGTATAAACTGATATCACAATATTCTCTTTTGCCATATCACTCAGCACAAGTCTTGATTAATAAGTTATTCATGAGACAGTTGAGGAATGTGGGAAAACTAGAATTAGCATGTTCAGATGTTTGCCTCCATGAACCAATCAAACTCCAGTTTACAGCTATGTCTGTCCAGAAGACTTTGAAGGAATTTGATGAAAAGGTATTAAGTGTTTTTGGAAATCCGGCAACACAGAAGGTCATTACAATCACCACAGCTTCAAGATTAGTGTTATGCCGTCAAATATTGGACAGAAACATTATGATGTCAGAGTGAAGTTGGCCTTTGACCTTGGATATAAGTTAGTTAGGTTTTAGGACTAGATGAAATAATCCCCTGTCACAAAAAAAACAAACCCTGAGATACAAGTGGTAACGATACATCCATCAAGCGGTTTCAGTGTTGTGATTGTGGCAGGTCTGATTGAGTTGGATTGGATGGGGTGGTCGGCAGCTTCTTTGGGGTCATCAGGAGGGCACCCTCCTTCATTGGTGTTTCAATGATAGGCCCACAACACCTCCAGAGTGCCCCCCTCTGCTTTCGAACCCCTGCGTTCTGCAGACGTTAGTAGCGCTCCAGGTGTTGCATCTGAGAGGGCTTTGATGGTTTGGAAAAAAGGGGTGTGGCCTCAAACTCCCAAGTCCTTAAGCAGCCTGATGGTTGAGTTGCCTACAAAGCCTCTGCAGCCGACTTCCACTGGGCAAACCTTGGCTCTCTCTGCGTTGCCTAGCATCCGCTGCAAAGTCTGTTCTTGCGTTCAAATGCCTTCTCCACAGCAGCCTCCCAGGGAACGGTAAACTCTATGATGTACACGGTGTGGAGTGAGGAGGACCAGAGCCCGAGATCTGGTCTGAGGGTTGTTGTAGCAATCTCAGGAGGAAAGCAGAGCCTTTGGTTCAGATCTGCGGCCAATGTTGTATGGACTTTGGCTGGCTGTGCACCTTCTCATATGAACTCCCTTGCAGATGTAGGATGGAATGAATGAATGAATGAATGTCATCACCTTCTATCTTATTAGACATTTGCATGAAATGTAGTCATAGCGTAGGAAATCTTGAGGTATGGGCAAAAGTGCAGAGGTATAAAAACAGCATACAAACTAATGGCTCTGTACTCAACAGGACACACTGTGTAATAAACGGATAAAATCCTGATCTTGAAAACGAATATCAACCGTATTTATTAAAAGACAACATTTCATCTCACCTGGCAGCATCGCTATCACAAAGTAAAATAAAAATCCACAGCCAGCTGTAGCTGAATGTCCGACACAGAGCAAAAGAGGTACAGTATCTCATGCTTCTGCGTTGTTAGCAGGAGACGTATGAGGAGACGCTTAAGATTCTAAGCATTGTTTGGGAAACAGCCTGGAATGAAATTAGAAAAGACAGCAGTGAAATGAATCCTGGTCGGTCTCTCGCTCCAGCTAATCAGATAACAACAAAAGGCAGTAGAGCATGAGGGAATCTGTCAGCGGGAAGTTACGGTCTTGAAACTTCAGGAGAGGAGCAAAGAGATGGAGCTAGTACACAGCAAATGTATTTGATTGGGGATGAAAGAGTGCCAGAGTTTCCTTGGAGGACCATGCATCTAATTGCTTTTGTCATGGATGCACCAGTAGGTGTCAGCAAAGCAAATGCTAACTAGGACACGCACCACACACACACACACACACACACACACACACACACACACACACACACAAACTAAAGATTAATAATTTACCCTGTGCCTGATGATTCATTGGGAAAAAACTCATGATGATTCGCAAGCAATCTGAGCTCTGTCTTTCATATGCAGTTTGGCACAAAAACACTCACATGGACATGCTTACATCACAATGCGCGATAATAATGCCTTTGTATTTTCCTCAAGTTGAAACATCTGATGATTCTGTGTCTAACAGTATCTACCCGGAAAATGAAACAAATGACACATTTGCCTGTGTCAGGATGACTCCCGGTCTCTCCGATTTGTAACAGCAGGAGTTCCCGACTCTAACGCTGCCTTTGATATCTCTGTCTTACATCCTCAGACAGCAGTTTGAACATGACAGCTTCCCTCACCTGACGTACTGTAAAATAAACATGCCAATCAAATAATGACATATTAATGTATGGAACATCATGTGTAATTTGGTTTGGTAGCGTACAGTTAGTGTTATGGATCATGTCACATTGCCCACTTGTAATGAAATTGTAAATGTTCAAATTATGCTGTTGTGTCAATGGTCCCGGACAAAATATGGACCTTAACATTTAAAGTAAATTCAATTCAATTCAATTTTTTTTTATAGTGCCAAATCATAACAAAAGTTATCTCAGGACACTTTACAGAGTAGGCATAGACCCAACAATTCCCCCGTAGAGAACGGTGGCAACGAAAACCTTCCCTTTTACAGGCAGGAACGTCGGACAGACCCAGCTCTGTGGAGGACGGACATCTGTCTGCACCGCTTGGGGAGGAAGAAGAGGAGAGAGAAAGAGAGAAAGACAAAGATAGACAAAAGACAGAGAGACAGACACACTTCCAGAGATGCAAGCAGCCAGCGAGTAACAGTAACTATAACAATATATATAGTAATGTGAACATGGCCCACATGTTATGGCAGTCTACACAGCAGAACAGCAGGAACACGCACATCCAAGGTGACAGAACACGAAAATGATAATAATTATGACAAACATGATCAACGATGAGTAGGGGCAATAGCAAAGTGGGCAAGAAGTAATTAAAGATCGTACATTTTTAAACTACACATTTTTTGACACCTCCCTCTAAAGCTCATAAAGGTGCTATGATGGAAAGCTCCTCAACAAAGATGTCTGCACCCTTACGAAACTTTTCTGTTTGGTGATTCTGTGCACCAGCAGAATATTTATGTATAGTAAATGTAGTGTGTGACTGGAAAAAAATCCATAGTCATAAATACAGTTTTGATTTCAAAACATTTGCTAATTAAAGATTTATTTAGCTGATTTTAATCCAGGTCTGTGTCACGGTAATGTGGGCACTGTGATGAATGTGTTTGGCTGGTGTTCGTGGCAGAAGTCCCCAAGGAACGGCGCATCTCAGATTTTCTGAAATCTGTTGGATGACGCAGCAGATCTGCAATGGTCCGATTCTTTGGTGTTCTTCTCTTCTGTGACGGAGACTGACCCAACACCGTTCATCTGAGCACAATAGCCACATTGCCATGACAAAGACTTGGATTACAATGGGTAAAATATCCAATTGTCCAGCTGCCCGACTCAGGTGAGTGATATCCGGGTACCTAGGTCCAGAAGAGTACCAAACAGGGGAGCATACTCATAGCACTAAGAACCTCTGGATGGGAATTCAGCATGTTTTTGCCTCAGATTGTTTTGCAAATGGCTGGTAAGCTGCACTGATGCTTGGAGGCTGAAACTGACTCATGATACGTATTTAATGTAACAAATGCTGGATTTGGAAGAGGCATTGTTGAGCATGAGCCAAACTTTTAAAATATGTTATTTCACCAACAATGCACTGAGACATATTTCAACTTCTGTACTGGTGAATGGAAAAACTTTCATGAATTGTGATTTCATACTGTATGAGGCACTTGTGTTTCAGTCTTACTGAATGATGGCTCTATAATACCACCTGGCAAAAAGTGCCATTTGACAAGTTAATACCTGAAAGTACCTCCTGCCATCAGTGTTACAGAGCCTTATGGACTAATTCATAATGGCTCCTGTAGATGCAGAAGGTGGTAATTATGGACAGTTTGTCATATAGATGGAGGCTGGAGGACGTGTCGGATGGATTGGCAGCCGTCTCCTGAGTAGTGTCAGGTCTATTTGCATCTCCATAAGGTCTGAGTTCTGCTTTTAGCCAACAGCTGTCTGTTTCATGTCAGCTAGATCGTCTCTATTTCACTGCCACTTTCTCTGTCTATTCATTTTTAGGGTCTAACTTCCAGGATTTAGGAAGATGAGACTCATGCCTGAAAGTATGACTGTCACGAGTCACTAATCACATATAAGTAATAAAAAATATCGAAGGAGTACATATTTTTTATCTTCAGCTCACTCATTTAAACTCTAACCTGTTGCTTTAATATAAATGTCTTCCTTTCCTGCTTCCTTCCTGCCTGCATCCTACAGAAATGTTGCATATTTTTCATGGCCGGCAGATTGCAAAAAAGGGTTTCAAATCACTGTCGGGCCTGACCTTTCCTTTGAAAATTGGCCCGCATGCACGACATATATTGTTAGAGTTTGTGGGTGTGCATGTGTTTCAGTGAGTATTTATGTGTGTGCATATGAGCGAGATCCATCTCTGCAAATAAACAAAAAACTGTAATCAGAATGCCACAGTCATTACCCTTCATTTCGCCGGAGGAGAAAAAAACGAGCGAGTTTACAAAAATCTATTTGCAAAAGGTCACACCAGACAGTCCGACACTTTGCTGTTTCATTTTCATTTTGTACCGCCCTCCTTCTCTCCCTCCTCGCTCTCTCTCTCTCTCTCTAACCTTCACTACCTCCCAGCCTCGTCTGTCTTCCTCCAGAGCATTTCTCATCAGACAAACAGAGACTGTCTTGCTTTCCAAAGCAGCCGCAGCGAGCAGCTATCAGCCTGTCACATCTTATCTTAGTATTCGCCTTCTTTCCAAGGAAAGGAGACAGAGCCTCAGAGGACTCTTGGCCCTGTGGATTCACAACCATTAAATAATAATAAACAAGTCTGGCAAGTTCTCCCGCCAACCTGTTTCCACCGTTGCCAAGTATTTTGGGAATATTGCGGTCGCCGTTGGGAGTCCACAAAGTTATCACAGTGTAGAGTCAATGGGACACAGAAGGACAAGAAAGTTTAATTTGGCTGAGTTTGGATGCAGAAAACATACATTTCTTCAGACGGCAGCTCTCATTTCGTCAGCTCTTACTGACGTGCCACTTGTAAATGTTTGTTTTACAAACAGCAGCTCATAACACTGACAGAGATCACAAAAATCCCCCGGGATTTATTTTTACATGTTGCATATTTTGCTGGAGACTGTCAGACGTTGGGGCTTTCTAAATTGTCCTATTTAACACAAAATGCATATTTTAAACTGGATGCTGGGCAGAAATTCATAAACAACATCAGCTTTTCCTTTTTCCCTGCAGCAACTGTTCAGTGCCTTTTAATACATAACATGATCTGAGGGTTAATGATATCGAGGGGGATTTTGTGATCATCAATAAAGCACATTAACTCAAACATATACTCAGGTATATGTTCAACTTGAGGGAATATCACTTTAAAATTTAGGTTTTGGTTTTATATTCAAAGTTTGGTTTTTATATTCAACATTATTACACAGTTCAATGCAATTAAATTTCACATTATGTGCGCAGATACCATGATATACTGAGATAAAGGCTTTCTTCCATAGAAGACGGAAGATATATATCATCAAAACAGAATAAAAATGTCCATTATATATAGTTTCATGTACTGTTTCTTTATTGCGATGTTGAAGAACCAGCTGCTGGACTGCACTACGACAGTATTTATGTCAATTCGACAAGGTTAAGTTCTTCATAGAATGAAAAAATACTCATTGCCTACCTTTCATATGTCAAGTTTTAATTCACACAATAGTGTACGAAAATAGGCTTTATGATTTGATATATAGATTTGATTATGTGTATGTATTTACTGAATAACCAAATCATGCTATATTGTTATTTAATCAAATTCATTTATCCCACAATCTGGGGAATCATGTGCAGATAATGATGATTTATATTTCTTATTCAATGATGCACTGGATGTTTTACTTCCGGGAAAAGCTTTATAAAACTGCAATTGCAAGGTAGGTTGAAAGATAGATGTCTGTGACAGTCAATTCATCACGTTTTATCTTGTTAACCCTCAGCATAAGACACCTCCTGCCTGAAACTTAGTGCTCAGATGTGATTACTTTGCACAAGGTATGATTTGAGCCCATTCTGCTTTGGAGCAGGAGATGCGACAAAGATTACGGTGATGCTTCTTTGACATTCAGAAATAGGAACAGACATCCTCGCCAACTTCTGAGGCTAGATGGATATTTAAGAGCAGAAAATGGGAGGGAATGGCTGTGTGACGAGTGACAGGTAACCTTGAGAGAGTAATTTCATATTTGTATGGCTTGGAGCCCTCGTGAAAAATGAATTCCATATTTAAATAGAAAAGTTGAGCATTTAGCTGACACACTGTACTCTGACTGAGTTTTAATATGTTCACCAAAAAAAAAGGAGCTTTAAATCTTCAGGGGAGACAACATTTTTAACACCCATTTGTGCCAAGGTCACCCGGGAAAAAGAATAATTTAATATTCACTTATTATCTCTAAAACGCTCATTTATAATGAATTAAATTACCCCAAACCTTGACAGTATAAAGGAGGCTAAAAAACAAGCTTATTTTTTACTGCTACTGTATCCAGAAGGTTAATGAAGTAGCGTCTTATAAAGAGTCTTTTAATCAGAACAATGAAGTTTGGCAATCGCATTCAGACCGTAAATCTGTGAGTCTCATTTATTTCACTCATCTCTCTTTTAATTAGCAGAATAAAATATAAAAACTTACAGTGGTTATTTCAATTCTAGATGCTCCTTAGGTTCTTCATTTTTACTCTTAAGGTCCCTTTATCCCTTTTTTTCTTCTTCTCTCAGTCTCTTTCATTAACTCTATCCGTCGTCTATCCGTCTGCACTTTAAAGCTTGTTTTTCGGGGGTGCATTCTCCCCTCCATTAGACGGTTGATAGTCGACGTACAGAAAGGAAATACGGGGAATAACATGCAACAAAGTAGGTCTGGGCGATTATTCAATATCAGAACTTATCATCTTTCAAAGGAATCATATCCTGATGAAATCATATATTGAGATATTGCGATAAACTGATAACAAGCACATACCGTATTTTTCGGATTATAAGTCGCAGTTTTTTTCATAGTTTTGCCGGGGGTGCGACTTATACTCTCGAGCGACTTATGTGTGAAATTATTAACACATTACCGTAAAATATCAAATAATAGTCCAGGCTATTATTTATGTCAGTCACCTAAGAGACTAGGCGTATATCAGCAATCGTCACACACACACGTCTACCAATCCAAATTCGGCGGGGGCGGGTCATGGCAGAAGTGCATTGTGAAATAATGATGCTACCTGCTACTTGGAGTTGGCGGAGTTGTTCCGAAGTGACACCGAGGAAGAAGAGTTCAGTGGATTTAGTGATTAGCAGTGACAGATTGTTTGGTAAACGTAGAGCATGTTCTATATGTTATAGTTCTGTGAATGACTCTTACCGTAACATGTTACGTTAACACACCAGGCACGTTCTCAGTTCGTTGTTTATGCGTCATATAACGTACACTTATTCGGCCTGTTGTTCTCTATTGTATTTTTATTTTAAATTGCCTTTCAAGATGAAATGTCTATTCTTGGTGTTGGATTTTATCAAATCAATTTCCCCCAAAAAATGCGACTTATACTCTAGTGCGACTTATATATGTTTTTTCCTTCTTTATTCTGCATTTTCGGCTGATGAGACTTTTACTCCGGAGCGACTTTTAATCAGAAAAATACGGTACTAACTAAAAAATGTACATATATTGAGTTTCTATTTCGCACTAACATTCTTAATGAAATGAGAAAATACTCTAGTTTTCATTCGTTATGTATTAAATTCACACAGGAGTACACAAAATAGGCTTTACCATGTCGTTAATTCATAAAGACTATTGAGAATATACATAATATTGTGATATATAGTGACCTATATTGGGTTGTAAGATTTGGGCCTTATTGCCCCGTCTTTCTGCGTTCATTTCTCGAGAATATGTTGAGCATCAACATCATCACAAGTCTGAAATAAACTCTTTCCAAGTTGACAAGAACACAGTTGGAGACTCAAATCCTCACAATTAAGAAATTCAATTATTGAAGAATGTAGCTTCTCTGTGGTCTTGACACGTTGAGCCGGAGTCACACGGTGAGAGGAAGAGGCTGATTAAATGTTTACCACTATCCTGCCTTCCACTGATTTCCTCTCTGTGAGTGATAAGAGTTTGATTATCCCAGATTAATTATCAGGGGAAATTAAAAAGTGTAACACTCGGGAGAGGGTTTACCTGCAGATTGTACCTTTCTATTTTGTTGTTGGAGAATGCACCTTGGCATTTCTTGGTTTATTTCTGATCAGGTTTTACTAATTGGAGGGAGTTATTTCAATGAAGAATAACAATAATTTTAATATCTGTCTAAATGGTGGTGGTGGTAAACATGCTATATAAATTAAGTTTATTGACATATTGGCGGCAGTAGCTCAGTCCATAGGTGACTTGGCTGGGAACTGGAGGGTAGCCGGTTTGAGTCCCTGTGTTGACCATGAATGGAGCGTGGACTGGTGGCTGGAGAGGTACCAGTTCATCTCCTGGGCACTGCCGAGGTGTTGTTGAGCAAGGCACCAAACCCCCAACTGCTCAGGGTGCCGGTCACTGGCAGCCCCCTTGCTCTAACATCTCTCCTTAATTGCATGTATGTAGGTCCTGTCTGTGCATGCGTGTGTATTTCGGGCCTGTGTGTGTGTGTAACCTGAATAATGATAATAGAGTGAAAAAATTGAATTTCCTCGTTGAGGGACTAATAAAGGAATTATTTTTCTTCTTCTATATTTCTTCTTCTTAATTTTATTATTTAATGATGCTCTCAATATGGAGTTTGGTCTAACTGTGTACAAAATACTTAAATTACTTGCATTCAAGGGCATTTTTAAAGTATTTTTATGTTTAGTTTGATCCCTAAATTTCTTCAGGGAACATAATCTTCTATGAAAATTGAACCCATAAGGAAGACCTACACATATTTGGCCGAGCCATCCACGGATCATTGCTGGAGGTTTTGGATATGTGTCTTTCTTCTCTTCAAAGTGAACTCCTGGTGGCTCCTCTGCTAATGTGTGCCCAGAGTCTTTCGTCTCACCCATGAATTAATCAAATCTGTAGAGAAGGAGAAAACAGAGGAGCGGTGAGAGGAGAAGGGGAGGCTAAAGAGGAAAACTGATGGGTGTTTTGTGTGTGCGTGACAAAGACAGATGAGAAATAAAGAAGAAAGGGGGTGAAAAACAAGACAACATCAGGGATTCGAAGGCAACAGAGGTAAGAGATCTCCTAAAAAATCAGACGTATAGTAGAACATCAATATTTCTGCTAAACCACTGGCTTTAATCAACAGTTGATAAATGATTATATTTTTTTAATGTAATTTGTAATATATATGGTTATTCTGAGAACACTATAACATTAACATAAAATTAAATGTATTGATCTATGATGAAAAACAGGGAAATGCACCAGTAATAATTTAATTGGAGTGCAAAATTAACATTAGGTCAAAGTTCATATTTACACATTTATGGAAGTATTTGGTTTTGAGTGAAGTCACATCAAAATTAGACCTTTCAACATTTTAGAAAACATGATCAGATGTTCAGTTACTCCATAATGAGCTGCAAATTGGTAGCATTTTGGAGAAAATGTAATATAAAAGGAACATTTACTTTATCCTAAAACATCCATTATTTTAAAAGAATCAGACACACGGAAACGTTGGCACAGCCTGTCTGAGCAGAGACTGATTCTGCATAAATGGCCCTTCAGCGTGAACAAAAGGATACGGACACTCTTGGGTGTGGGATTTAGAGAAAATACTCCTAAAGAGCCCGGCGAGACTGGTGTTGAGCCATAAACCTTGTGCATAGGCAAACAAAACATGTTATATGGCTCATCATTAGAATATAATTAAAAACATGAACTCATTGGGTTTATGTTGTACGGTTTTATACAACAAACAATGCAACGTACTATGTGGTGCATGACATCTACGGCCTGCTAGATTTATTGTTCTCATGTGGAGTACAGAATATTCAATGAATTTGCAATGTACTGTGAATTGACTCATTATTTCACTTTACCATTTAAGTTTATTGTCAGCCGACAATACATTAGAACATATGTAATACATTCATCATGCAGGCGATAACAGAGGGGCAACACCAGGAACTTATTATACAATACAGGCTTTGACATTTACTGTGTATTTATGGACCAATGCATTAGTTCTTAAAAGGAAAAGAAATATCCCACTCCAGGGGTGGTGGTGTAATGATTCATAGCCACACAGATAAATAAAATAATGAGCTGTTTATTTCTACTTTGTTGTGACTTTTTACATAATTTTAAATAATAAGTGTCAAATCCTTCACAGCTGTATGTTGTTCAAATCATGCTGCTGCTCCGATATACAACTTTATGTGTTTTGCTTCACATTAGACTTCAGGCTCCTGCTGCGATGTCAACCTCTTCAGGTTGTGTTCCTGCCTTCTGACAAAGGTTTTCAACGTGAATATATGCAACACTTGAATGCCAATCAAAAGGGTTTACACACCCACGATTTTGCACCTCCTCAAGGATCAAATAATTAAGGAGTTTTGGAATCAACAGATTAACAAACAGTTGATCCACACATAGCTGCACACAACTGAAGGAAAGGCCCTTTGTTTGTGCGATATTACTTCTGAGTCTCCCAGCACCTGTGGTGCCAGGCTCCCAGGAAGTGCGGGGAGCTTTGGTTCTGGCCCCAAAAACCCTTTTTCCCCATTGACTTACATGGCATTGAGCATGACAACCCCTGCGAAATGACTTGTTTCGGTCTGATAACATTGAAGTCTAGGAGCCGTATGATTAATTTATTTAATCAATATTCAAGTTAGCTGGAGGGCTAAACTGGATAGGCCGGTGGAAGTCTCTAGTGCACCTGCTCCATGGGCCACACCAGTGCTGATCATCCGGGTATTTTTCGATGCAACTTCATGTGCAACATGAGTGAGCAACTTTCATAGGAATGGACAGGGCTCCGCCTCGAAGGCTGTATCCAGTTCTCTTTATACTTTCAAAAATAAAATGGTCTGCTCTGTGTGGCACATAGAGCAGGCACACTATAGACTTCCGCCGGCCGAGCTGGCTAAATTCCACTTGTCGTTTACATGAATGTGGATCATATTATTTAATTGTGCGTCTCTTCTAGACTTTCCAAATGTTATGGGGGGACTGTGACACTCAACAAAATTCATTCACATCTCTTACACCATGTAGTTCAGTAGGAAAACGGATTTCTGTGCTTCATGGTATCACGTGAAGGACCTGGAACTTGTAATTCCAAGATTTGTCCACAATCCCAAATTGGTTTATAAACCCGTCACACTTCCTGGGAGCTTGGGGTATGCCCTCTTCTAAACTAGCAAGATACTGAACAGTAAGCTAACTGATGATATTTCCTTTGCACTTTAATTAATGAATTCTTTACCAGTATTCAGGACTTTTTTTTTTTGCTTAAATATTTCCAAACAATTGTTTGTTTTTATCCTTATTATAATGCATTGAGCTACATTTTTTTTGTACTGCAGGTGAAATATACATTCATATTTGATTGCATCTTGCATTCAGGTTTAATTCATTTCCCACTTTTCTCTACATTTTTTATTCCATCAGTGTCTTTCTTAATCCCAGTTTAAACACAAGGTACATGTCAATGGTTCAGAAAAGGAATACTTTTATTTAACCATCTTCTCTCTGCAGCCAGTTGGAACCTTTTGTTCTATTATGTATCTTTGGTTTAATTTCATTTCAACGTTGACTGATTTTGAAGGGTGACGTTATGTGCTTTGGCTTAAAGTCTGCCATGCTGTCAGAGTTGGTAAGCAGCTTTCTAAATGTGAGAGGAACCCACAGGAGTATAGCCACACACAAAATGTCACTACCATGCAGAATAATCCTGGTGTTGAAAGGCTTAGTGAGTGTAGTTTAATTGAGGATACGATGCTCTGCGAACAGGGACATGGAAACTCTTTAAAAAAAACACTAGAACGAGGCCTCAGAACGCTGCTGTTGCGAGGAGGAAACAAACCGCAGTCTGCCTGGCCTGTGTCAACGATGGGAAAACCTGCTAGAAGTTGTGTAGTAGACTCTGACAAACTACCCACTATCACAGAGCTGATGTTGTGGAAAAAAGATATGTGTAGCATGACTCAACCTTAGTCCTGTACAATTTGTTTCGGTCACAGTGGTAAACCTAGCTAGAAGCTGGAAAATGGAAAAGGGAGGCACTGTCACTGTCAGTTCATTTTGTGCAAGTAGTTTTCCATTGTATTGACCTCTTCTTCCATTTTTAAAAATAGAGATAAAGTTAATGCAGTGAGAGTAAACTGCACCTGTAGATTTACTCAAGGCTGTACACATCGACAACACTGACAGGTGCAGCCGGACTATCATTATGTTTATATTTGGGGGGTTTTAACACAGATAAGGCAACGCAGGGCGGTTTTCTGCCACAGAGAAATAGTCAACATTGGAGCTGTAGATTGAGCTTGAGCATGACTTAACCTTTTACAGATTGTGTTGTCACAGTGGCTTTTAGCGCGGGGTCCGGTTTCTATTCAAAAGTCATCCTTGATTCGAGAAGTGGAAAAGTATCTTCAGACTGTGTAAGTGCCAGGCCATCGGCTCAGGTTTTTAGTCCGCTGAATTCCAAAAAGAAACATAACATAACCAATCTTGATGAAGGTTAATGTCTGATCAAACCAGAAGAGAATAGCATGTCGGAGTATTCAGCTCTTTTATTTGAAAATAAATGTTTCTGCTTGAATTTCTAGCCTATTCTAGAATAACCTATTCTAGTACTCACCATTGCATCTTGTATGAAAAGGTTGGGTGGTCATCTCTAACAGTAAAACGTGTCTTGCATTGGTGTTTTCTACTTATACTTCTTTTTTTTTTTTAATGGCGTACCACTTTGGGAAGTCAGATATGGCCACCATCACATCTCACTTATCAAATTGGTCCTACCGTCATTATGCTTGAAGTTCCAGGTGCACACACTAAATTTAAGAAAACTGCTTTTAATGTATTGTAGTTGAACACAGTTATACCCACAAACTATTCCGCTCTTGAATGTAATTAACTGTGTTCTGTTGTTTTCTGGTTGTTTGTGTTCTCGTTAATTATTTTCTTGTGTGTGTTTATTCTATTTTAATTCTAGCCTTAACATAATTGAAAATGAGACCATGCCCGCAATGATTCCTGGAGATTAAATAAAGGTTGAATTAATAAATATAGTCCCACAGTAGCACTGCTGTTGGTGTAGATAGTGCAATAGCATCAGTTAAATCAGAACTGATGAGTATTTTTTCATTAAAGGAACAGCAAAGGCACTAAAGGCTTTCCGTGATGGAAAATACAGTATATTTTTACTCTTCTCCCGACCGGCTGCAGCAGCCTGTGATAGGGAGATGGTTGATCCAATCTCCTGCCATGTGTTTTTTGAAAGAGGCTGCCCCTTTTTTCCAAACAATGACGGCTTCTCAGATGGTTCTGCGTGAACAAACCAGGCAGCGTTTTAGGTTAGAGGATTGGTGTTCCACATCATTAAAGCTAGCCTTTAGGTGATGGCGTACAAGGTATTCACAATTACCTCACTTTGGTCTTGTAAAGCTAATAATTAAGTTATGAAACTGAAAATATGCTAAAACGCTGTCCTTCTTTGAAGATGGTTTTTATATGCATGCGTGTGCCTCAAAAAAACAAAGTTTTATCCTTTCTGAAGCACAACAAACAAAGTCATTTTAGTCTTTTTTTGCAAATATGGAGAGGGTAATAAATTGGATTTGTTAGTGATTTTACTATTATTGTGTTCTGTAACACCTCATCTTCTGTGGTACTTGTTTGTTTAGGAGCTGTCGTATTTCTCAAACCAGTGTTTGTTCAGAAGGATTGTGATTTAAATTCATGTTTTTTTAGGGTGAAGGCTTATGGAATTATTTATAGCCTTGCCACGTAAGTCACCTAATAGGTACTGGACACTTCAAATGCAGACAAATATCAACCGATATAACAACAGACAACGCTGACTCTTGAGAAAGAAAAAAGGTGAATTGAGAGTCTTGCAATAAATGCAATAATAAGGACAAATGGACGTATGACGGAGGACACTTTCTACCTCTTGGAGGTCACATTTATGACTCCTTAATAATTCAATTCCCAAGGTGAAGTGCAGATCAGTAAAATATAACACAGCCTACAGGCGAGAGGCTGGTCTGTGCCTTTAAATTGCCACGTTATGATTTGTGAATCCTAAGAGAAAACCAGAGGGGACCTGCATTCATTTACGCATTATTCTGTTGTGATGTATTTGGTCTTTTATCCATGCATGAAACGTCCAATATGCCTGCTTCCCTGGGAAGAATGATGGATAGTGGTTGTCAACCCAGGATGACGCATGGGTCTCCAGCAAACTCTGTCACTATCCTGTATCATCCAGAGCTCTCCAAGGTGGCTGCTGCAGATCCACATCACTCACTAATGTTGAGTTAAAAATGACAAGACTGACATTAAAACTTCATAGCTAAGTTCACTGGATATTAGCTGTCTGCACTCTAATAATGATTAAGTTGAGGCCTTAACACATTAAAGTTGCCTCTAACATGGACTCCTAGATCTATATTTAGCTGAGCCCATCAATTTAGAATGAAAAAAGGGTTTGACATAGTGTTAAGTGATACGTTGACTTGCTTTATGCAAACTCTGACGCAGTAGTGTTACTTAAATAAATATTAAACCAAAATACATTTCCCTTTGACCAGTCAGTGAAATGTTTTCCTATCTAGTTTCATACTTCCAATATGTTGCGTAAAAGTCTTCACAGTTATCCAAACCCCTCAAGTTTTCTGAGTCTCTCTAAGACCTGCTATTCCTCACCTGTCCTCCAGCTCCTAGTCACCGGTTATAGCGTTTAACAGTTGTTGTGTTTCAGCCATCTTTGTATCCGTTTATGACCATCTAACCGCCTTTGACCGCCTACTTCCTGTCTGCCTTAACCCTCCGAAATAGCTTGTATTGAAGCCTGTGCTTATTGTCACAGGTGTTATTCCCCATCTTTGATAGAAGTTGAAAAGGTGGTTACATTGGCAGGAAATCAAACACAGGACTGGAGCACATCATCTGAGAATTATAGCACTAATATAATAATGCCATATTGTGACTGAATGGACAGGAGGTATTGGTTGGTCCTCAAGAGGCCCAGTTCCTCTGCAGTCACACACACTGAACTGAATTGAGTCCTGTCAAGTCAGTGTTTGCTTTTGGCAGCAGCACGCTTGAGTGACATGGACTTGTCTATTGTCTGACTTCAGCACTCCCTTTGAGACCAGCATAAAAGTATTTACTTCCTGACTATCGTGTCAAGTATTCCTGGTTGGATCTAATAGGGTCGCCACAGTTAGTCGATGGCGTTCATGCTGAAAATGTTTCGATATCAATCTTTTGAACCCACGCATAATTTTTTACTTTTCACCAAACAGTTGAATTCATTCTCGGTGTTCCCTCTACATTCATTCTGCATTAGCAGTGCTGACGACTGCTAAAATTTGACATAATCATCAAAATCCTCTGCTCTATTGCGCTGCACACAGGTTAAACCTGAGGGGTCTCCAGAAGAGGATAGTAGGGAAGCAAAATGCTGAACTGCTACTAAAAATAAAGTTAATCTTTTAGACGTTCTTTTAATGTTCACTTTTTGTTCTTGTGAAATTTTTGGCATGTAAGGCCTATAAGATAATATTCAAATGAAACAAAAAAACTGGTCTCAACTGGTAGACATGCGATCGGTGACGGGAGGTCATATGTCGACATTGCTTTGTTTTATGGGCTCACAAGCCAAAGGTGTCGGGTAAATCATTCTGCTCAACTTCCATCAGCAGTGACTTAGAACTAATTGATCTCTTGGCCAGTGGTTCAGTATTAATTTATATGTTTTTTAATATTGTATCATTGTAGAAAAGGACTGTCTGAGCCTTCTTATGCATGACTACTGGTGAACAAGTGTGTGGTTGTAATGCATTATTCAATAAAAGGAATAATTCATATGAAGAACTTTATGTCTATGTGAATGGTCTCATGTAAGAGGAAGGAACTGTGAAAGGCAGAATGTGATAGCGTGCTTGCAATGTAAAGCAGTCGCTGCCTTTACATTTTATTGATGCATTCCTCCCTTATCCAAAAATGAATGCTGTTCAATCAGTCAGTTTCCCCTTATGGCTCGCTGCCCTCACAAACACCTCCACCCCCTGCAAAAATTATAATGATCTGGCATTAATTGATGGGTTTGGATAATGCCATGGCATAAGGCCAGACACGCACAACACAAATCACGTTACTGATGAGACCAAGGGTCTTAGCCTCAAGACACATTGTAGATGAGTTTTACATTTAAAAAAAAATCCTTTCCTCATTAATTTATGAAAAGGGCACATCTCACAACACCATTAGGTTGCCATTAGTGAGTGTGTTGTTGAGTAGAATTAATCTATTTTGTGCTATATGTCCAGAACCTATACCCAATTATCATTTATTTAATTATTTATTAAATTCATTTTAATTATTACCTAATTACAAATACCTCTTCACCTCTGTTGTGGTTAATTAAAAGTTTGAGATATATCTGTCAAATGTCTCCAATTAGCCATAAATGCTGCAGGTGCTTTATGCATTTAAATTTGCATTAATGCAGAGGCTATAATCATGCAATTTCATTATTTTGTTGTTAGGTTGAAGCTGATTTCGCTTTTAATAGGAGCTGGTCAATATATATGTTGTCAAGAATTATCAATTTGGTCTAAATTACCTGGCTTGTATTTCAGGGAGGGATTTGTTAGAACTGTATTTTTATCTTGTGCTCATTCTGCCTGTCTGTAAACCGAGCAGCTTGTCTGTTTGCGTGCCTCTGTTTGTCTACTTGTCCGTTTGTTACCCATCAGGCACTCAGTGATAACTTCCCTCAAACCCTGTCTGAAACACACATTTCTTCTGCTCCAAAGAACACTCACCTGTCAGGTTTTCATAAAACTTCATCAATTGCACCTGAGGGACAGTTGAGGGAGAGTGATGGTTGCTAATGGAAGAGGTAAAAGGTATAACAAAATCTGTGCATGTGGGGAAAAATTGAATCCTCTTTACTCAAAGGGATCTCTGCTAAAACACCATGTTCTCATTTTATCTGACAGGGCTGGTCATTGAACAGGGTCAGTAGGTGCTGCCTAAGCCCCAAGCCCCACATCATATGTGCAGAGCGCGTGGCAACTACCTCGCCAAAACTGCACGTGCGTTTTAGTTTGGTTTGACTTCGCAATGTTAGCATGTTTCCGGTGTATGAAACAATGACTGCAGTGGAGCATCATGCGTTTGAGTTGCAGGGCTGCCCAGTGCATTGGCTAGTGACACCAAAGGGTCCTGACGAAATGACCATATGTGACGGCATTATGTATGGAGAGAAGTCAGAGCGAGGGGCTTCACACGATGCAGCCCCGAGCAGTTGGGAGCGCCAGGAGGCAAATTGGCACCTCTCCAACCACACCACACGCCAACCCTATAGTTTCAAGCCAAGTCCCCACAAGCTGAGCTACTGCTGCCCCCCAGCAAGGAGAGACAGGACGTATTCCCCCCAACTCATCACTGTGACGAGCACAGCTTCAGGTCCCAGTTTCAAAATGATCAATTGGACTCTGTTAGTCACTCAAAACACAAAGAACACTACTGATAAACAAAGGATGGTACTGATGCTCAATTAGTCATCATTTTCTACTCCATCTGTTAATCTTCCTCTTTTTCCATCAATGTAGCAGTAAACAGATATTCGCTATGTTAAGTTATAGTTGCGTAATGGCATCCTCAGCAGAGAACAAAGTCACATTCACTTTGTGTGTTGACTTTTTAAAGTGCTCCGAAATCAAATTGTAAAAAATGGAAAAGAATTATTCTGCAAAATGTTTCTGCTGCACCAGAATTCAAATAGAAATTCCTCCTCAACTTGAGACGTGATCCAGAGCCAAAATCTGCCCAGTCCATCCTGTGTTTACTGAACCAGATCAAAGGTTTTGCTCAGTCTTTGTGACTCAACCAGGCTGGTGAGGTGAGAGACGCAAGATACATTTGATTTGCTGCGACAGCGCAAAAGGATGATTCATTGATGATGTTCTTGAAGTGCAAGAGCCCACAGAAGTACATCACATCTCAGTTTGTGTCCAACGACATCAAAGCCTTTCCTCCTCTCAGGGACGCCACAACTGTGAATTAATTTGGCGACAAAGGGAAAAGGAAAGGATCTCTCACAATAAAATTCACTGAAGCCAAGAGTGAAAACAAGGTGCTGATGGTGCTAAACTGTGAAGAAAAGCATAGATTTCATTTCTGCTTGCAACCCAAGTTACGTTGAGCTTCAAGGGGAATTCGGAAAACATTGGGGACTAAGGCGTCATGGAGAGAGGACATTATGTTACAGGCAGTTAATGTTTTTTATTTATTTATTTATTACTATATAATGAATAACACAACATCAATTAGTGTGATTTTTCTGCATTAAAGTCAATGGATCCTCTGTGCATGTGGAAAGGTCAGCACAGTTAGTATAACAGAGGATATGCCTCTCAAAGGACAGATGACACCACATGCTTTGCACCGCTCATAAGGTATTCATGAGCTGGTTTGCCAGGTTGTAGTTGGTGCTATTTTAATAATATGAAGACTGATGGTGAGTACTGATTACAATATCAATGAGTCCAAAAGAATTCCCAACTGTAATTGTATGAATTTGAAATAAGAAGAAACCTGTTTTTTTTCTCTTAAGTTCAAAAAAATCTGAGGACTATTAACTTGACAGAGCCCATCTACACTTTGTATTCCTCAACATGCCTTTGAAATGCAGAAAACACTAAATTTGAACACAAAAAAACAAACATTTTTTTGATGTCTAGCGACTCTTTAGGCACTTTTCAACAAAGCACATCATATACTCAACTTCCCATGTCACAGTTCAACACGTTCCATTTAAAGCTCATGTGATCTCTAAGGTTTACAAGTGAGGCAGGGCCTTTATTATTTGCAGCCAGGTGGCATATTGTAATGACAGGGGTTACAGGAGAGTAGTCAAACAACGGACTAATTAAAATCAAGCATCGTAGCAAATCACTGCCAGGATGTTGTTGCCAATAATAAGGTGTCACTGACCATAACCCACTGAAAACAGACAACAGCTGATGATAGACAGATTGTGTACACAAAGATCAGCACAAGCAATATTAGGAAAAGGCTGAAATCAATAAGGATTTAAACGAGATTAGTAGACGTTGATTGTTTTTGCTGTGGTGGAACAAATCAATCAGAGCTTTGCATGTTATTTTTTGCAAAGGCAATTTGAGTAAAGTTTGCTTTTATAGGTCATATTTAACCAGAACTGCATCCATTTAAAGCCTGTCAGTCTGTTTAAGGCAAGATTGATACGTGTTCATAATGGTTTGAATCTGAGTACTTTTATATTAACCTGCTGTGGTCAAGGCATTATGGCCACACCGTGTTTCATCTTCAGTGGAAAAACAGCACTCCAGCGACTCAAGGCAAATTGCGTATTTCTATAACACATAGTTGCAACAGTGAACTAAAAGCAGCCAAATCAGTTTCTACTGTATACGATGTCACATCATCATTCTTTGATCTAAAATAACTCAAGCCACATATCGTCGTTTCGGCTTCCTTTTATGGGTCATCAGAATAATAAGGAAACATTTAAACATTTACTTGCATGAAACATGGAAGTTGTAAATATGTATATAAACATATGTAATTGTGAAGTAAGTTTTAGGACACTTACTAGGCTTAACTTCATCTCACACAACCTTTTTCAAATACAAATCTAAAACAAAAGCAGCTTTTCCTATGTATTGTATATCAAAATAGATTTTGCTATAAATTTAGTATATTTTGGGGGAGTTCTTGTACAGATGTGTAGAGAAAGACATGTAATAGGATCTGTGCAAATTCACCAGGCATAGTTTTAGCCACACAGTGGGAGAGTGGGTCGTCCTCCATTCGAGAGATTGGCGGTTTGACCCCCAGCTCCGCCGGATCACATGCCGAAGTGTCCTTGGGCAAGACACTGAACCCCGAATTGCTCCCTGTGCTGCGCATGGTTGTGTGAATGTGGTGTGAATGATAAGATTAGATGGTCTGTAGATGTCCACTGCCATCAGTGTGAATGTCTGCGTGAATGGGTGAATGTGACAAACACTGTGAAAGCGCCTTGAGTAATCAGAAGATTAGAAAGGCGCTATATAAGTACAAGTCCATTTACCATAGGTTTAGGGCTGCAACTAACATGTCATTGCCAATCACCTGTAAGGCATTCTTTAAATGCTCAGTGCTGACGCTTGCTTTGATTGACATACCCGTCGTATTGGTTCATACAATACCTTGGAAATTCCACCTGTTCAGCTCATTACATTACAACATTAGTCACTTTCTTTTTCGATGGAGAAATATCCCACCTGTACGACCATGACTGTACTGACTTCTCATATTATTTAGTCTTTTTTGTGGTTGTGCAAAACTTTTTGTCAAACTTATTTTTGTTGTTGCTTGACAGCTGTTGACTTGGCACAGAATATGCATCAACAGTACCGTACAAACAGCTCCACACTAAAAATGTTACCCGACAATGCAGCAAGTTCTGATTTCACATAAAGCAATTTATTTATATTTGTTATTTCCATTGCTTTGATTTAATCTCTAAAACCAACAAGTCAATCAGTAAGTTTACTGTATATCAGCCATGATCAAACTTCATACTGTACATCAGTCAACATGCAATAATCTTAACGTGCTACATATCACTTTATGATGGCAATGAAGGCAAGGCAACTATATTAATATAGCACATTTCATACATGAGGGAGACTCATGTCATACAAGAC